>NC_056741.1:1563042321-1563312321 GCF_019279795.1 Protopterus annectens
AAGATTATTACAGTCTATAGGCTCCCTGCTATATTAGACATGGCTTTCCTTGATGCTTCCTCCTGTTTTGTTACAGTAATTACACTCTTTGCCTGCCCCCCACTGTATTATTACAGAAATTACACCCTCTCCCTGCCCCCCACTGTACTGTTACAGTAATTACACCCTTTCCCTGCCCCCCACTGTAAAACTCCTAAATCTGTAGCCCACCTGGGCCCCTAGATGTGTAACAGTCACAGTGGTGCGAAATGTGCTCAGATACAGGTTCTGTCTCACAGAACTCCAGTGGCTGATTTAAAAACTGATTGTTCAGGAGCTTCTCGGCATAAGTTATAAGAGACGAGCTGGAGAACAGTGTGTTTTATTCAAAAGACTGACGTCCGGAAAGCTCTGAATTGAGACTCACAAGTTGCACTGATCCTGGTGCCTTACAAACATTCCAAAGAAGTTTGTTTCAGCAAAAGGGAAGGAGGAGAAAAAAGAAAAGCTGTGCTGAAAGCTCAGAGCACCACTGCCGTTGGACTCATTCTGTAGTGGGTTGTCAGCACAAGAGCTTTTTTCCCTACAAGAATCCTTAGTAATCTAGGTTGAAGGTTTACCTAACCTGTATTGAGTGTAAGTACAAACCACGTGCTGCAGCAAAACCAAGACCATGATATCCTTGAAACTCAGCACTGGCAACTCAGCCCCCAATAAAGCATAGTAGCAACCCTACCAATAGTAATCCCTGCATCCAGAAGCAAATCCCTACACACCCTGTCTTCCTGTCAAAGCCATGGACCAGCATCAACGCCACAATTTCTGCAGCCCATCTGATTGGAATGGGTATCCTGAGCCAATGTAAAAAAAAATGTCTCACAGTGACTGACCTTCACATATTATTCAAACACCACAATGCAGTCTGTGAGAGATGCACATATATAAGTTCATTAAGGCAAAAATGTCAGAGTATAATCAGCAACACAACACACTCCCATAATACACACATGCCTTCTGTCAGCTTTTGATGCTGTAGTTCTTAAGATTACCTTTCCTAAGCCTCCTAAGCCTCAAAAGCCTCCAAGACATAACACATGCATAAAGTACCCTCACCAATACTCCAGAACAAACCTACCACCACACATCACAAGGAGTCAAAGTAATGGATACTGAGCCCATAAGGTAAACATCCACCCAACCAAACATCCTAGTCATTGGTGAATCCATTTTAAGGCATACAGATGTACCTCTTTCTAGACTGAGAGCAGAGTGACATTAATTGCTTGTCTGGTGCCAGGATCTGCCAGATCATTCCCACACTCAAGTCTTTGAATAATAAGTACAGATACGACTGTCATAGTACATGCAGGTGTCAATAACTGGAGATGTACCATCAAGATATGACTGAACTCTAGGACCATCTCCCCAGGCAGGTACAAGCCTAGAATTGAGCAGCATTCTACCCTCTCCAAGAATGATGCCGTTATATGACCAAAAAATAATTAGCTTAGTTTTTGTTGTCATTCCAATATCGGTCAGCCTGGGGAAAAAGTAGGATATGCTTATGCCTCACTGCTCACCAGGGACAGCCTGGACTTCTCTCCTCTCCTCTATGTTTTCTTCATCCCTAAAATGCCCTTTTTAGGCAATGCCAACCAGTTAAACTTACCAGCATAACGAAACAAGCAAAGGTTAATATGAAGGTGATGATCAATGCTAGAAGCTAAAAACAAAACAAGCTCCACTTCTTACAAGTTGTCCTCACTCTGGAAGACATAGTGTGTGCAAAGTCCAAGACTTGGTTTAAAAGCAGACAGTATGTTAGCGGTGCAGAGCTATAATGCTTTCCATACCTTAAGATGACCACTGCACAGGTGGGGAAAGAAAGGAGGTCTCACAGTCTTTGTCCATTAGATTTGCATCAAGGCTGGGTAAGCAGCTTGATGCAGTAGCGCTTCTTCATGTGCTGCTGCGTCATGTCCAAAGCACTATCAGAAAGTTCTCTTACCACATACCGGCTATCTGTGGAACTCCTCTATTCCCTAAGAAACACCATCAGCAAGAGCTACAGTCTCGCCTGCATCATCATCACTGCAGAACTGCTCTGTTTCCTGGACTTTGTCAATACAAATGCCCTGGAATAATTATACAACTCACTAGAGGAAACATCTTGAATCGTGTCCTTACCAATAGCATGTACCATTTCTCGAGCAATATAATGTCCCTTATTAGATCTGGTCATAAAACAATCCCATATGAAATAAAAGTGAGACAGAGACCAGTCAGTGCATGATACCTTTAGAAACTTCTCCAAGATAAAACATTTACTCTTAACTGATACTTTTACAAGCTTCAAATCCCCACCAAACACTAAAAATTCTCCTGCTTATGCTAAATTGTACATCACAGAACTGTACCAGCATGTAAACTGTATAAATACAGCTGCTCCCTGCAAAAAAAAAAAAAGCACAGAATACCTCAGAACCACCCCAATGGTGGAATTACACCAACAAACTACACAATAAAAAGACAATATTGTGAACAAGTAAGAGAGCTTAATCACTGAACTAAACGCAGTTGCTTGATTAAATAAAACACAGCCACGATTGAGGCAAAGATATCCACCCTAAGTTATAGATAAATCACAAAGCTTTGTTTTATGTTATGCTTGAAATCTCAGAACACGATGCAGCAATACACTGAACTGACTGAATGATGCCACCTCCACTGAAGCTAAACATATTGCTAACCAACTGCCTGAAATTCAGCTCAACCCCCCCCCCCCGTACACCTTACAAGAAATATCCAAAACTGATGCCCCCCCCCCCGAGCTATCACAAATGACAAGTCTTAGAAGTATTTTCAAAAGCTAAAAATGCTGCATCACTGTGCCTTGACAATGTTCCAAGATACATCCTGAATAGCACAATTTAGCGAAGGCTCCAACACTGTTCATCCTCAGCAACAGAGGATTCATACCAAGTGGAAAACTGAACCATGCCCCCAATGACATCATAAAGAAAAGCCAACCCACACACTAAATGGGTTAGAGACATGCCCGGGCATGCTCCGATCCAGATCACATACATACCCTCTACTTAGCCACTGTAACTTAGAAACCCTGGTGCTGTGTTCATCTACAGATTACTGCAAATAATAAAGGCCTTAAAAACAGCAAGGATTCCAAATTTGATTGATTTATAAGAAAAAACATTTTAATACACAAATCACCTAATGATTATTTAACCAAAGCTTTACTTCCTAAGAGGCAACATCAACACAATAAAATGTCTAACCAGATAAAACACTGAACCTGATACAACAGGCAAGGAATTGTTCCACCTAATATCAACATTCATACAAACAGAGTTAACTGGGATAACAGACAATGTGGTTTACAGCATCAACAACCCTGGGCAATCCTCTAATTCACTGTATGGAAAAATCAAACTAGTGTTCCTTAAACAGGGTATATTCTCCCATAACAGATCAATCCACGGCAGTTTAACCACTCCACTGACAAGGCAGAACGAATAAGAAACAGAAAACAAACTGGAACATTGTACAAACTCATCTAGTTTTGTTTTTACTCTTTTAGGCTCACCCCTCCATATTCAGGATGAGACACAGCACTGCAGCTAATGACATTACACACAAGGCGAGACCACTGAATTCATAAGTCTAACCAGACTCATATGTAAAGCCATTGAAAGGATCATTGAGTTAATCAATAAGGACATATGGAATCTCCAAACACTGGATCAGTCTCAATTAAGATTTGCCAGAGGGAAGTCATGTTTCAAGAGTGAAAGGCAATGGGTGAAGGTAACAGTGCACATCACCTACCTTGACCTGGCCAAAGCATTTGTAAATCCCCCACTCAGGCACAGTTAAAAGTTAAACAAACTAGGAATAACCCCCTTCATCACCCACTGGATCACCAACTGGCTCACAGGCAGTAAGTAAGATACCAAATATAGATGAAACTACCTCCACAAAAGGGCCAGTCACCAGTGGAGTTCCCCCAGGGCTGGGTGCCAGGACCTCTCCTATTTTGTCATTTACTTCTCTGAAGTTATCAGTGGTAAAGGATTCGGACCAATTAAGTTTGCAGACAACTGCTAGTTGGGTACAGTTACAGGATCCCTAAAGTGACTTGACCATCTTGCACAGAGATTGTCCCAAACAACTGGTGCCAGAATAATGGACTAAAGCTAACACACCACAAAAAAAAAAAAAATGCACTAGCACATTATTTTATTATGTCAGCTTCCCTGGGAACTACCACATTGAGAATACACCCCTAATAGCTGAACTGGACAGCAATCTAACTTTAGACCAATGTGTCCACTGTAGTGAGAAGTCCTCCTATACTGTACAGCTTATTAACAAGGGGATTGCATCTAGGCTGAGGGACATCACTACCCCATCTATTCAGCCCTCATAAGGCAAACTGGAGTACGATACCCCCTTTTACATGCATCTGCCCAGACATATGCAGCAGCTGGAATGCCCACCTCACAAAAAGGATACCCTGCTTAAGCAATTTGCCATACTTGGACAGTCTCAAAATCCTGCTGCTACAACCTTTCTTACAAAGAGGTGACCTATGTCTGGTATAAAAAGCATCCTCTGACTCAGCCATGATGGACCTACTGATCATCAACAAATCAAATGGCACCAGAAACACTATGCCCAGGAATCTAAATTTCCTAAACCAACAAAATAGTGTTGGAAGATAGTTATACCTTACAGAGGATACCAATGTTCTGGAACAAACTCACTCATCCTTGTTTGCAAGTGTAACTTGGATCTATGGATGAGAAATTGGAAATTTACCCCAGGGATGCTCCTTACTCTACTAATGGAGCTACTAAAGGATATATACCATGCTTTGGCCCTTACCTATGGTATCATCACTGTGTGTCATACGATTAGAGTCCACAAAAGGGTAATGGAAATCCAAACACCATAAGGGTTGAAAAAGCTTAAAATGGCTTGCAAGGACAGACAACCTAGTACTAACCTATGAATAGGTCACTTAAACTACACAGTGCACTATGGCAAATGAGAAACTGAGCTAGGCTCCTCAGTCATCCTTGGACTGCATACCTGTTAACTACTAATGAACCCATGACATGTCTGAAGAGGTGGTGACAGGAGCTGTCAAGACTGAAACTTTCCAGACTCACCCACTATAAAAAAATTAAACTTTTACAAGCATCATATGCAAATCTGACAGGATCCACTTCCTGAGATCAATAGGCCTGATAAGCCTCTGGCAAATTCATGTTGTATGGTATGAAGAAAAAGTTATGGCTGCAATCATAAAATCCTGTACCTTCAGAAAAAAGGTATGCTCACTGTAGCTTTAATTACAATCAGAATAAAATTAAATTTGACTTTGAAGAGATTAGATTCTTTCTGCAGGAGTCAGGACTGAGGTCATTCTGCACTGAAGGTCAGGCAGCAGAAATGGGTGCAGTTGTGATTTTGCTACATTTGTCATTATTACCAGAGTTCAGACTAATTTGATTAGATTTCCACACAGATACTATATCAAATGGAGTAAAAATAACTAGCCATCCAAGTAAGCAACTTGATTCCCTGCTGTCTCTGTTGAGCTATCACCACCACACATTTAATAAACACCCTGGAAACTGAGGTGAAATTAAAGTGGCTGGCTCCAAATTAAGCACAAAAACCTCCTAGATTCCTTTGCAAGTTTGATATGAAAGCAAAAATCTTGGGAGTCCAAAGAACATACACAATCTTCCTTTTGCTAAAGGGGAAAGGATCAAGTGTACTAAAATGACGCAATTTGGAGACAAAGGCATTTAGGCCACTTGAATCATATATTGGTTTGAGTACCTTCTTTTTGCACCACAAAAATTACCCCCCCCTCCTCACCCACATGCTAAAGCCTCACCTGATGGTTCCAGTACCAGGACCCAATCATCCCATTACTCCTACAGTAATGGCTACTCCCAAGCTAGGCAACAGTTCTACATCCCATTCATTCTTGCACAGGAAGCCTCGACACCATTATCCAGTGACATCAGGTGGTAAAAGCTGTGGGCCATCCTATAGTTTCCCCAGGCAGAAAACCCCCTTCCCCACTAGCAGATCCCTAAACTCTGCACTACAGCTCTCAGACAAGACCATGGGTCACATGCACTAGTGCACCATGAATGGGTAGGCTCCCTAGACCTGTACTCCACAGGTGAAACAAAGTCCTTCTCCAAATGGCAGTCCCGAGCTGCCTCCCTTCCCCTAGGATGGTGACCCAGCAGTGGACCACTCAATCCTATCCTCCCCAGCCACCTTTCACAGGCACCAGAGTTGCTAAATGAACTCTGGATGTTATGTAGTCCTATCTCGCCTACATTCTTACCCGTGGGTTCGGAGCCGAATATCGGCTCCTACTTGGCCGATTTTACTAGCTCAAAGTCTTTCATTGGCTGGGCTAAGAGGGTATCCCATGGTGCACTGCTCCATATCCCAGATCTCGTTTGCCGCTTGTGTAGCTCGGGCGTGGTCTCGCTTGGCTGTGGCTAAATACCTTCTTTTTTGCTATTTCTCTTAGAGAAATTTGATATTTCATACCCAAAAAAGCTATTTTGATAGCTATTTCTTGTTGCTGTCGCTGTGTTTGAGTGTGATAGTTGTGTTTTTAGTATCCCTAACTGTTCCAGCGGGCTAGGCCCATTTTAGTTAGAGGACCTAGTTCTCCCCTCTCTTGTTAGATAAACATTTTGGCGTGTTTGTGTTTATCTGTGTGTTCCCTAGAAGAACCATTTCATTTAGAGGTTCTTAGAGTGTGTCTAGTAGAGTTTTTCTGGTGTTTCTAATTTGTGTGTTATTCCCGCCCTTTTTGTAAGTTGTGTCTAGGTGGTTTCGCTTAGCGCTAGTTTTAAGATGTCTAAGGATCAGAAGGAGCATAAGCCTTCTGGCTTTAAAAAATGTTCCAAGTGTGGATATAAGATGTCCATCACGGATGGACACTCTGTGTGTGTTTACTGCCTTGGAGCCATCCATTTACAGGAGTCGTGTAGCTTTTGCCACGTGTTCAGTCCTAGGGTGCTCCAGGAGAGGAAAAATAAGTTAATATTAAAGGGACTTGTAAAACCATAATTTGAGGAAGCTATAGACTCGGCTTCTAGTCCTCAGTCAAAATCTAAAGCTTCCAAGGCTAAGAAAAGGTCTCCGGGTCCATCTGCCACTTCGGAGCCTCCGGAGAAGATTACTGTTTTGGATTCTACCTCCTCGGTTCCGCTGTCCTCGGGGCCACAGGAGGTATCAGTGTTAACTGAATTGGCGTCGGCTCCTATTATTCTTGAATCCATTCGGAGCCGGTCGCCCAGTGTGAGGCATGGTTCACCCGATAAGAGATCCCAATCTCCATCGCTCTCCTCCAAATCCTCCAGGCTTTCTGATTTGGATGTTGATAGGGTGGTGCAGAAGCTCCTGCAGTCACCTGTGTTGGCTAAATTGTTATCGGCTCCGACCCACTCGGCTCCGGAGCCAGTTCCTATGATCGTTTCGATGATTCCTCCTCCGAGCACATCCTTGTCATCAGAGCCGGTATGCTCCGCTTTGAGTGATGTTCCTGCGCCGGCTCCGATGCCCTCTGGGACTATCGGTGCCGACCTCGGCTCCGACCATGTCGGTTCCGTCCACAGGGTTCGAGACCCGGGTCTCTTCGGTCGGGCCCGAGGGGGATACTTCAGGACATCTGTCGGTTCCGAGTCTCCCACTCGGTGCATCGGCTCGTGGGACCCCGGTCCCGGTCGTGGTCTCGGAGGCTGGTCGTTCCTCGGACTCTGGAGGACTGGCCTTCGAGGCCATGTGGAGCGCGCTGGCCAGATCATCAGCTACATCACCCTGGTCGGTCATTCCATTCCCTACCACCCCAGCAAGAGCTTCTGACATTCACCTATCCATGGACAGTAGGGCGCCAATCCCTAAGGATACCCCCACGAGTGGTCCCCAACTTTCTGAGGTTCTCCCACAGTCCATGCCTGAGGACCTAGAAAGAAATTGTGCAAGAGGAAGCACATAGACTCCCAGGATGAGTCTCTCACCTCTGATATTGACCTCGAGGAATCGGAAGGGTCCCCCAAGTCTTCCTCTGATGATGTTTCCTTCTCCGATATCCTGGAGATACTGAAACAAAGAGGAGACTGGCTTCCAAAGCTCCTTCTGAGGAGGAGTCAGTATTCCTTAAGGCTTTTGGCGCTCAACCCTCCGCCTCCTGGGTGTTTCCACCCTTCGACGAACTTCTTGACCTCATTTGTCGAAGAGTGTGGGAAAACCTCGATTCTGTGGAGCCCGTGCCCAGGCGTCCCAACAAATTCCTGTCCGCCCCCCAGGGCAAAGAGTTTCTGTCAAAAGGAGTCCCTGTAGATGCCATGGTGGTGGCGGCAGCCACCCAGAAGGAAGTTGCAGAGTCTTCTTCATCCGTCCATCCTCCTAACAAGGAGTCTAGGACCATGGACCAGTACGGGAAGCGTACCCTATCTTCAGCAACCTTCACTCTTGGGTCGCTGAATTATCTGTCTCACTTCACTCTGCTCCAGAGAGATCTCCTCAAAGAGTTGGGAGATACTCTTGCGGGTAACATACCTGAGGCGGTGGCTCAGACAGTTAACGCCCAGGTTTCTACCCTCAACTCCATTGCTAACTCGTCCATGCGGCTCATTTCGTATGCAGCCGAGGGAGTGAGTAGGGCAGCAAGCTCAGGGGTCGCCCTTAGAAGGCAAGCCTGGCTGCGCCTGTGTCACTTTGCAGAGGCCTTCAAGTCTTCCTTCACTGATGCCCCATTTGATGGTTTCTCCTTGTTTGGGACCAAAGTGAAAGACACCCTCACCAGGTGCGAGCAAGAGGGAAAGACTCTGTCTGCAGTAGGGGTCCGTTTTTCCCTTCCTTCTAGGCCTTATCCCAAGGCTCAGCGGGGGGGTGGTTCAAGAAATCACAGAGGTTTTTTCCTGACGCACAAGGTGAACCCCCCTTCAGAGGCAGGGGAGGTGGGGTTATTCAGGGAGACATCACCCCAGAGGCAGAGGGGGCCCCACATTTCGGGAGACCGCGACTCCTTCCGTGGCTCTCCATACTCTCATTCCTGAGGGTGTGCCCGACTGTGCTTATCCGGAGCCAGTCGGGGGTCGAATTTCCTTATATCTGGAAGCTTGGGAGAGCATTACCCAGGACTGATGGGTATTACGGATAATTTCCAGAGGTTACCTCATTCCATTCTCTTCAGTACCCCTGCCAATCAGAAAAATCCCAGACGTTCCACCCAGTCAAAGGGATCAATCAGCCGCAGAGGTCTCGCAGCTGCTAGAAAAAGGAGCCATCCAATGAGTCCCCTCAGACCAAATCGGATTAGGGACTTACTCAAGATTATTTTTGGTGCCGAAAAGAACAGGGGACCTGAGACCCATACTAGATCTCAGTCAAATCAACAATTATGTATACAAGTCCAAGTTCCATATGGTCACACTACAATCGATTCTCTCATTGTTAGGAGAGGAGGTATGGATGTGCTCCATCGATCTCAAGGATGCTTACTATCATGTCAAAATGGACAGAGCATCCAGGAGTCACCTACGCTTCTGTCTGGGAGCCAGTCACTTCCAGTTTCGAGCCCTGCCCTTTGGTCTCACCACAGCCCCCAGGGTGTTTACCAAATGTATGGCAGTGGTGACGGCTCACTTGAAACGTCATGGATTCCAGGTGTTTCTGTACCTGGACGACCGGCTCCTTACCGCCCCCACCAGGCATCAACTAGTTCAGACCAGGGATGCTACCATCAGTCTATGTCACCAGTTAGGCATAACAATAAACTGGGAAAAATCTGCCTTATTGCCCTCACAGCATGTCACCTTTATAGGAGCAGATTTAGACACTATTCGAATGCGAGCATTCTTACCACAAGAAAGGATCACAGTATTATAACAACAAATACACATGCTGATGCCCCTGAGACAAGCGAAGGCAAGACTGGTTCTACAACTCCTAGGGACCATGGCAGCAACTATCATGTTGGTCCCTCTAGCGAGATTACACATGAGACTTCTTCAATGGCTCCTCTTTGTCCAGTGGTCTCTCCAAAGATTCCCATTATCTCATCCCATCTTACTCACAGACAGGTGCAAGTAGGACCTCCGTTGGTGGCTGTGCACCAACATTTTGAATGGAGGAAAGCCCTTTGTTCCACCCGTCCCTGTTACCACGGTGACCACGAACGCCTCCCAGATGGGGTGGGGGGGCATTATCTCTGCATGATAGTCCAAGGCACGTGGCAGGAACACGAGATACATTTGCATATAAACGTCCTGGAGATGAGAGCAGTGCTTCTTGCGTTGCAGGCACTTCAAAAAGTTCTTCCTCTAGGGACTATTGCTATACACTCAGACAACATGTCAGTAGTGTGGTATCTCAACAAGCAAGGGGGAACCCGGTCTTACCCTCTATGCAGAGAGGCTATGCGAGTGTGGCATTGGGCAATAGCTTCCCAACAGTTTCTGGTGGCAATGCACATTCCGGGGTAGTCCAACATAATAGTGGACAGGCTAAGCAGAGCGATCCTTATGCCTTATGAGTGGTCCCTGAATCGCCTGGTTGCAGAGCGAATCTTCAGCAGATGGGGTCAGCCTTGCTGCGACCTTTTTGCCAGCCCTCTCAATGTGAAATGCAGCAACTTCTTCACACTGATCCTCCCACAGGGGGAATCACCCAGGAACGCTCTGGTTCACGATTGGCCCTCCGGTCTGCTTTATGCTTTCCCTCCGTTTCCCCTGCTGTCAAGGGTGATTCAGAAAGCGCAGTCCTTGGGAAGCACGATTATTCTGATTGCCCCACACTGGCCTCGTCAAGTCTGGTTCCCCTTTCTTCAACCATACATTGTGGACACTCCTTGGATTGTGGACCCTCAACCAGATTTACGGACACACGTGTCTGGACAGTTCCACCCCTCTCTGATGACCTTCCGGTTGACAGCCTGGCTACTCCACTTCCATCGCTAGTCAGACGTCATAATTTTTCACAGGAAGTGGTCCATATATTATCGTCCTTTCATAAGCCATCCACTAGAAAGATTTATTCTAGCAAATGGAAAAGGTTCTCTATCTGGGCACATACTAGAGGCATTGATCCTTACACAGCTCCAATAGATTCAGTTCTGGAGTTCTTGTCTATGCTGTTCTATCAGGGGTCCGCATCAGCCACCATCAAATTTCAGCTGGCGGCGATATCTAATTTCCACGTAGCGAATGAACCTAGTCTCATGGCACACAGACTATGCAAAGCATTCCTTAAAGGTACCCTGTTGCTTTGTCCCCCAGTGTCTGAACCTATCATGCCCTGGGATCTAAATTTTGTTCTCCAAGCCCTTACTCTACCATCATTTGAGCCTGCAGCTACCTGTGAATTGAAATTCTTGACATGGATAACAGCATTCTTAACAGCAGTCACTTCAGCGAAGCGGGTTTCGGAAATTCAAGCCCTCTCCATCAAACCCCCATATTTAATCTTCCATAAAGATAGGGTCTCTCTTAGACCAAACCCCTCATTCCTTCCTAAAGTGGCTTCTGTGTCTAACATGAATCAATCCATTGAGCTGCCTGTTTTCTTCCCCCACTTTTCTAACAAGGCAGAATTTAGATTTCACCAATTGGATGTACATAGACAGTTACGCTTCTATCTACACTGGACAAAAGATATCCGGAAATCTGACCAACTCTTTGTCTCCTTTTCGAAAAACCGATTGGGTTCTCCGGTATCCAAAGTCACGCTGTCTAGATGGATAGCCAGTTGTATCTCTTTCATCTATCATGCAGAAGGTAAAACTTTGCCATTTTCAGTCAAGGCACATTCTACTCGGGCTGTTTCTACATCCACAGCCTATCAAGCTAGATTGTCAATGGATGATATATGTGCTGCAGCTACTTGGGCTTCTCCTCACACCTTTGTTTCTCATTACAAATTGGACGTGGTCTCCAGGGGCAGGTCTTCCATTGGCTCCACAGTTCTCAGGAGTATTTTCCTATGAGCCACCCAGGATGTAGGTGCTAGGGATGCTGTCCCACGGTAAGAATGTAGGCGAGGTAGGACTACATAACATTAAGAAGTTATGTACTCACCATAATGTTTGATGTATGTAGTCCATCTCGCCTCACATTCTTACTTACCCTCCCACCTTCCCCCTGCCTGGAGGATTTGGAGGTTAGGTTGTCACCTGCAGAGTCCCTTTGATTAGTTTATTGTTTATATGGATGTGAGGTGTGTATGGAGTACAAATGTTTTTCGCAGCAAACTAGATCTGGGGATATGGAGCAGTGCACCATGGGATACCCTCTTAGCCCAGCCAATGAAAGACTTTGAGCTAGTAAAATCGGCCGAGTCAGAGCCGATATTCGGCTCCGAACCCACGGGTAAGAATGTAAGGCGAGATGGACTACATACATCGAACGTTATGGTGAGTACATGATTTCTTGTTATCTCCAGCAAGTCAAAGCTTCACCCCTCTAATACGTGAACTAGCTGTCTCCATATGAACTTTTTACAAAACTGCCACATGGATTTTGGACCTCCTTTTCTGCCATTTTTTTTATGACCAGGTGGAATGGCCAGTAAGAGAAGATAAAGACAAGGAGGAGTTTGTAAAAGTTATGAAGACTACTCCTCAAATGCCTCCAGAGGTAAATAGCTGAGTAAGGTGGCTGCCGTTGACCACGTACAGATGGTCTGCATCTCCATGATGACTGCAAAGAACCCCCCCTTTTTTCTTTTTTTTTGTTTGCTAACCAGATTAGCTCCACTAGGCTAGCACCTTTTTTTCAGACAATACTAAAGGTAGTACTTTGGGGGGGGGCATATTTGGCCAGGGTACTGGGGAAATTCCAATACTTTTTTTGATACATACCATGGGATCTTTTACATCCACCTGAGATACTACCAACTCAATCTCGCCCAAAGAGTGGCACACTCAAGAGTGGGCCTAGAACCCCCAAACTTCTGATCTTCTAGCACCAAAGGAAAGCAAACCTACTACCTGCTCAGGATAGGTTTTCATAGAAAATTCAGATCTTGAGAATCTTATTTTTGTTTCAGCTGGTCCCATTAGGGGTTGCCACATAGGATCATCTGTTTCCATTTCTTCCTGTCCTCTGCATCTTGCTCTGTCACACAGACCACCTGCATGTCCTCTCTCACCACATCCATAAACCTTATCTTAGGCCTTCCTCTTTTCTTCTTACCTGGCAGCTTCATCCTTAGCATCCTTTTCCCAATATACCCAGCATCCCTCCTCAGCACATGTCCAAACCAACGCAGTCTTGCCCCTCTGGCTTTGTCTCCAAACCGTCCAACCTGGGCTGACCCCCTAATATACTTATTCCTAATCCCATCTACCCTCGTCACACCCAATGCAAATCTTAACATCTAACTCTACCACATCCAGCTGTGACTCCTGCCTTTTTGTCAGTGCCACTGTCTCCAACCCATATAACATAGCTGGTCCCACTACCCCTCTTGTAGACCTTCCCTTTCACTCTTACTGGTACTCATCTGTCACAAATCACTCCTGACACTCTTCTCCATCCACTCCACCCTGCCTGTACTCTCTTCTTCACCTCTCTTCGACACTCGCCATTACTCTGAACTGTTGATCCAAGTATTTAAACTCATCCACCTTTGCCAACTCTACTCCTTGCATTCTCACCATTCCTCTATCCTCCCTCTCATTCACACACACATATTCTGCCTTAGTCCTGCTGACCTTCCTTCCTCTCTAGAGAATATCTCCACCTCTCCAGGTTCTCCTCAACGTGTTCCCTACTCTCACTACATATCACAATGTCATCTGCAAACATCATAATCCACGGGGACTCCTGTCTGACCTCATCTGTCAACCTGTCCATCACCACTGCAAATAAGAAAGGGCTCAGAGCTGATCCTTGATGTAACCCACCTCCACCTTAAATGCATCTGTCACTCTCACTGCAGATCTCACCGCTTCAAAGTACTCTTTCCATCTGTTCAACACACTCTTCTCGCTTGTGAGTACATTTCCCTCATTATCCTTTATCACCCTTACCTGCTGCACATCTTTCCTAGCTCGGTCCCTCTGTCTAGCCAGTCAGTACAGGTCCTTTTCTCCCTCCTCAGTGTCCATCCTTTCATACAACTCTCCATACACCTTATCCTTAGCCTTTGCCACCTCTCTTTGCCATGCACCTCATCTCCTTATACTCCTGTCTACTTTCTTCATCTCTCTGACAATCCCACTTCTTCGCCAACCTCTTTCTCTGTATACTCTCCTGTACTGCCTCATTCCATCACCAGATCTCCATGTCCTCCTTCCTCTGTCCAGATGTCACTTTATAACCTTGTGTCTCTCTGTACGCAGGACACTGTAATCACTGGGTGTGGCAATTTCAGTGATCAATGCCGTTCTTGTCTTCTTTTCTTGGACTACTAGATCCAGTTTTCTAGCATCTATCATTTGAACTGTTGGTAATGGATGATCCCATGTGATGAAGACTTGATCATTTTCAGTGATGCTTTGTGCCTCATGTTTCCAGTGCTTCTTAGCCACTTCACAACCATAATGTTTGCACAATCCCCAGTGCAACAGTCTCGCAGCACTATTGTGCCTTTCTGTGTACAGGCCCCCTGCCATTAGTATGTTACAACCAGCAACAAGGTGTGTGACTGTTTCCAGTTTGGTTCTGTTTCTCCCACATGTTCAATGGACGTTGTAAACCAGCGTGTACATAGACCACTGTCTTGGGCTGCCAATATTAACCTTTCATCTCTTGGTTTAAATTCACCTCTCCTTAACTATTCCTGTGTTCGTTCCTGATCAACATGAGGTTCTTCTAAAAGTTTTCTATACTTGCCACTATATTTATGATTTTTCCGCATTTCCTGCGTTTTCATCTGGTCCTTCACCTTATATTCTTTCTTTTGTTTTTTGGCACATTCAGTTGTCTAATTTTTATCTACTTCCGGTTTGATTTCCATTCCTGCTTGATGGTGGTATGCTTCTGCTAGGTTAAGCATAGAAATCATCTTAGATTTGTTCTCCTCATGTTTCAAAACTTTCACTATGTTTGGGTCTCTTGAAGTCAGCAGATATGTGTGAAGTCCCACAATTGCATATCTGTACATGAAATCAATTTCAAGGAGACCCATCCCTCCTTTGGAATGGGGAATATATAATCTTGGTATACACTGATTTTTATAGATCATCTGGTGAGCATGAAGCATCCTTCTTCTTTTAATATCTAATCTATCCAGCACGTTTTGGAGTCAGTCAATCACGCCAAAACTGTAAGTTAGGACAGGCAGAGCAAATTGGTTTATAGCTTGGATTTTGTTACTGGACTTCAATGCAGATTTCAGGATTAATTTAAGTCTTCTAAACTACTCCTTAGTAAGTTTTATATGCATTTGTTCATGTTTTATTTATTCCTAAGTATTTATACACTCCCTCTTGCTCAAATTCTTTTATATCATATTCTTGTCTCAAACTGATGTTTTCATGTTGCTGCAGTTTTCGTACTTTAAAGGTTGCTTTTGCACATTTATCAAGACCAAATGACATTCTGATATCATCTGAAAAAGTTTTAACAGCCTGCAGCTGTGCTTTCAGTTCTTCATCTGATAAGCTATACAGTTGTAAATCATCGGCAAAGAGAAGATAAGTCTTTAGACTTTGTTGCTTTCTAGGAGCCACATTATAGCCATGGTCTAAGCTGTTCAGTAGGCAGCTTAATGGGTTAAGGGCAAGGCAGAATAGCAGCTGTGACAGAGAGTCACCCTGGAATATCCCCCTTTGAATTTTTATCCCTGGGATAGTAATTTGTCCTTTATCATGATTTAATTGCAAAGTAGTTTGCCATTTTCTCATGGTCACTGTAACATAGTCTATCAGTGTAGGATATATATCATACATTTTAAGCACTCTTTTATCCATGAATGTGGGATACTATGAAATGCTTTTTTGTAGTCAGTCCATGCCATACTTAGATTCTTCCCCTTTTTACAGTTCTCCACTATAACTTTATTTAACATCAGATGATCCTTTGCTCCATATGACTTTCTTTTATTGCCCTTTTGTTCTACTGCCATAATTGAATTTTCTTTTAGATGACTATAAACTTTATGGGCATCAATTCCTGTGTATAGTTTATACGTCGTCGGTAGGCAAGTTATTGGTTCTGTAGTTGTTGGGGTAGCTTGCAGGTTCATTCTTAAGTAGGAGCATTGTTTTACCTGTTGTTAGCCAGGTTGGTGTCTGTTCGGGATGCTCATATAAATAGTTCTTACTCATGCTATCATTCAAGTCTTTTGGAGTAAGCACTTGGGCTTCAGACCAGTTGTTTTACATTAGGAAGGTTTGTGGCAAGCACTGTGGTGGCAGGACAGGTAGCTTTCATCCTTCTAAGTTGGGAACTGCTGATTGAGAGCCCAGTGTCCAAGTGTATTAGTTCTGGTTTAGGCACTTGGGCTTCAGGCCAGTTATTTTACATTAAGAAGGTTTGTGGTCTGCACTCTTGTGGGAGAAGAGGCTGGACTCTGCCCTTCTGAGCTGGGAATTTCTGGTTAAAGGTTTATAGTGCCTGAATATTTGAACTGTATCTTACTGAAATTGGTACACCTTGTTTGCTCTAGCATAGACTAGATCCAGGCCTGCTGAATCTAGCTTTGTTTATATGCTTGTTGTTTGTTTGCTTGTTATTTCCTGGAAGCTAATTCCACCTAATACGCAACTTCTCAGCTTCTGTGGATCACTAGTGATATCTGCATTGCTTACTGTACTTATTTCCTTGTTTCACTTGAAAGAAAGTTACTGTTTGTCGTTTTGCATTTAGTTACTTGTAACACATTGCACTCAAGTTACCTGGCACTTGCTCACTAAAGCAATTATATAAGTCAGCACTAAAAATTAAAAGCACTACACCCTCACTCCCCACTGGCCCTTGTTTTCAATTAAGGATTTCCCAATATTATTCTAGCATGTCCAAAGGTCAGTTGTCAATCTCCTCTCCGGTCCAGCTGGTGAATCTGGGAATCTTGAGGCAATGTTATAACTGCCTCATGTACACAGACAACCCTCTCCTCCTCCCACATAACACAAATACTTGCGAGAGATGCAGCTATTTAGCCAAACTGGAGGCTGAGCTCTCTCAACTCAGGACTGGCAAGACCAGACAGGAGGAGAAGGCAACTACACACACCACAAAACCAGCCTCACATAATGCTACCACTCCACTGAATCAAACACATAAACACACAAAGACATACTCGGAGGCTCTGAGTAAAATTTACCTAAACAGCAGAGGCCTCCAAAGCAGACACCCAAACAACTGCTACCTCAAGACACCCCACAAGCAACACATAAACCACAAAAGCAGTGTGCAAAGCAGTCACAGCCCTTAAGGCCAAATACAACACCAAACATACTTGTCATAGGTGACTCCATAGTCAGACACACTGACGTCCCACTCACCAGGCTGAACAAGGAGAGGGTCACAGTAAGCTGCCTATCGGGCGCTAGAATCCGCCACATAACACAAGCACTCGGGTCACTCCACGGCAAGTACAAATATGACACAGTCATTGTCCATGCTGGTGTGAACGACCTGAGATGTACCTCCCTGGACTACATGAAAAGAGACATAGAGGAGCTCTCTGATTATGTAGCCCAGGCAGGTATGACCCTAACCCTGAGCAGTATCCTTCCTTCACCAAGAATGATGCCACAATATAGAGACAAGATGATCAGCTTTAACAATTGGCTTAATGTCTGGTGTCATTCAAAGGGGATCCAGTGTCTGTCTGCCTGGGATGACATGCTTGACAAGCCACGCTGCTTCAAGGGACGGCTTGCACCTGTCACCCTGGGATTCCAGATATTGGCTAAGGCTCTTGCCACCCCATAGTGCCTTTTTAGGCAAGGCTCAAATTCTAAACCTACCACCCTAGAAAACAAAATGGGAAGAAACTGAGGGTAATGCTGCTCAATGCCAGAAGTCTAAATCTCAAAATGCACACACTCGAGGCCCTTCTCAGTATGGAGAACATCGATGTCTGTGCTGTAACTGAAACCTGGTTCAAGGCTCCTGAGAGCACCCGGCACTATTAGGTTTTACCTCATATCATGCGTTCCGGCCCCAAAACCCGGACCACACCACAAAAGGAGGGGTGTATCCATATTCAAAAGGATACCCACACCTCCAGGTTGGTGGCAACGCACAAGCTTCGGAAACCATCCAGGTGCAACTAACCATAGGCAAAACTGCTCTACAAATTGTAGCATGCTACAGGCCACCCTCTCAAACTCAGGAACCCCACACAGCCTTCCTGAAGACACTGGAGGGTATAAATGTATCTCCAAACACCATCATATTGGGTGACTTCAACTACCCGAATATAGACTGGGAACATTACTCAAGCCCTAACTTTCTAGCCCAACGGTTCCTGGAGTTCATAAATTCAAATGCCATGGAACAGCTAGTCACTGTTCTCACGAGAGGAGAAAATATACTAGATCTCATTGTCACAAACATGGGGACAAAATGCTCCACACCGGAAGTATATCCCTCATTGGTGAGATCTGATCATAAACTAATCTCACTGGAAATCCACATCCCGCCCCCATCCCAAACAAAAAAGACCATAGTGAAGAACTTCTCTAAAGCAAACTTCACACTACTCAAGACTGGTGTGGTATCCTTCAAGGCCCCTGAGCCAGAGGAAACCACAACCCAAGCTGCAGAAGCCCTTACAAATGCCTTCTATGAACACCTCCAGGACTGCATGGATCAGGCAATCCCAAATAAAACCAAGACTCTTTCCACAAAGGGCAAACGTCCAGTCTGGTGGACCCCAGCCATTAACAAACTTTACAATAAGAGGAGAAAGCTATTACATGATAGAACAAAATCCATAAAAGGGAAGTCACCCCTGATCATTATTAGTAAAAAATACGAGCACTCATAAAATCAACTAAGGCCAATTTTGAGAGAAAAATTGCCATGGATTCAAAGGACAATCATAAGGCCTTTTTCAGCTATGTTAGGAACCTGGGTGGAAACTCCCAGATATGCTCAGAATTAGTCCAAAATGATACAAAAATCACTGAACCCACAGACATTGCCAACATACTGGCAGACAGGTTCAGTGCAAACTTCACCCCCCTCCCCCCCCCTAAAGGAGAGATAACTATCCCAGCCGAGTGTAGCCTCCCGGACATCTCAAATGCGCAGGTGAAAGCTGCTCTCTCTAAAGCTAAAAACACAGCATCAATGGGACCGGATGGTGTCCCCGGCTGTGTGCTACACGAGCTAAATAAGGAATTAAACCCGCACATAAGGCAGCTGTTTAATCTCAGCCTTACCACAGGATACGTGCCCAAGGAGTGGCGTGACGGCAACTGTGGTCCCACTCCACAAAGGCGGCGCCTATGGACCCTGGTAATTACTGCCCCATAAGCTTAACAAGTCTAGTCTGCAAAGCTATGGAGAGGATCATAATGGAGCTCATAAACAAAGATATAGGGACTTGCAGACATTGGACCCGACCCAGTTTGGCTTTGTCAAGGGAAGATCATGCCTTTTGAACTTGGTCGACTTCTTGAAACAGTCACCAAGGCCATTGATGAGGAAAGGCAGTCCATACAGCCTACCTTGACCTTGCAAGGCTTTCGACACAATACCCCACTCGGGTATTGTAGAAAAACTTACCAGCTTAAATGTAAACCCATATGTCACAAGATGGGTTGCAAACTGGCTTAAGGACAGAACCCACAGTGTTAGAGTTGCTGGCGCTGTGTCAGACTCAAGCCGGTCACAAGTGGTGTCCCACAGGGCTCGGTCCTTGGCCCCTATTGTTTGGCATCTACTTCTCAGAAGTACAGGCCAACATGGGAGGACTTTGGCTGACAAAGTTTGCAGACGACTGCAAACTGGGCCATAGTGGAAAGTGCATCGGACACGGATATCCTTCAGAAGGGACTCACGGAAACAGATAGCTGGTGCCAGAGCCATGGCCTGAAGTTAAACGCCAAAAATGTATAGTCATACCCTTCGGGAAAAACAAGGTAACCCCAAGCTACCATATAGGTGGCAATCCACTAAGCACAGAAGAGGTTATCAGGGACCTGGGGACCCAGGTTGACAGTGGCCTTTCTTTTGACACTCACGTTGCTAAAGTGGTTAGAAAGACCTTCTACATTGCCCACCTGATCATGAAGGGATTCACATCCAGATCTAGTGAGGTCATTGTTCCCCTGTACTCTTCACTTATCAGACCAATGATCGAGTACAATGCCCCATTCGGGATGTATCTCACCCGACATCTGCAGCAATTGGAGAGACCCCAAAAGTTCCTCACCAAAAGGATAAAGGGACTCCAAAATCTGTCATATGCTGCCAGATTGAAGAAACTCCAGCTCTATTCAGTCGCATACCGTCTGCTCAGAGGTGACATGTGCCTGACATACAAGGCCATGTCCAACCCGGAATTAATGGACATGCTCCACCTCAAAAATCCAAATCCACCAAAACCACTAGAGCAAGCGACTTAAACCTTAGCACGGATATAAATAGGACGTGCTGGAGGGATAGATTTATCACTCAGAGACTCCCTATGCTGTGGAATAAAATCCCGGTCCATGTGAGGCAGATCACCTCGCTGACTCTGTTCAAGAGAAATCTAGACCTGTGGATGGGAGATCGTAGGTTTACCCTGGGAATCATCTCTGTGTCTCTGCTGGACAGAGGCACAACAAACTAATGGGCACAGTATTTTTTCATATAAGGGGTGGCGTAAGCCACAAAAATTTGGGCTAGGCTTATAAATGCCTTAGGGCAGATAGCCTAGTATAAACCTATGAACCTATGGTTCAGTCTTCGTGCAAATATGTTAATACTTTTAACCAAAAGTTAGGTACTGCATCTGGGCATGGTGTTTTCCATTAGAGGCTTTTCTTAACTTTGTTTCAATGTCTCTAGCTGTTACTTCATCTCATTTCATCTCTTGTACCTTATTGAGTTAACCGATGTCCCATCTGATTGTGATCACCACTCATTGCAAGGAAGACCTAAGGTGATGGCTTCACTCCAGCGAAATATTGTCGGGCCGTCCTTTTGTCTCTCCTCAGCCCAAAGCAATAGTGACCACGGACGCATCCCAGATAGGGGGGGGGGCATTATCTGAGAAAGACAGTCTAAGGCACTTGGTCCCAACTGGAGGCCAGTTTGCGTATCAGTGTTCTAGACACGAAGGCAGTGCTGTTAGTGTTGCAGGCATTTCAAGATACCCTCCCCTTGGCAATGATTACAGTTCAAACAGACAATATGTCAGTAGTCTGGCACATCAACAAGCAAAGGGGAACCAGATGTTATCCTCTTTGTTGAGAAGTGCTCAGAGTTTGGCAATGGGAAATTTCTTCCAGCCACTTTCTAGGTCAGAGGGTTTGGTTCATCTGAATCTGCAGCATCTCAAGCTCACTGCATGGCTTCTCCAGTTCCCATGATCGTCAGGCATCTCTCTCTCATCTCCCTAGTCCAACACATCATTCTAGCCCACCACAAACCTTTAAAAAGAAAACTATACCATAACAAGTGAGTAAAGTTTGCTAAATGGTCACTAGACTGTAGTCTTGACCCATATTCAGCACCTGTTGATAAAGTTCTACATTTTTTGGCTTCACTCTTTGAGGCAGGCGCATCAGCTTCCACTATTTGTGTGCACCTTGCTGCAATATCTAACTTCCATGTTGGTTTAAATGGCTTGTCCCTTATGTCACATAAGCTTTGCAAAAGCATTCTTGAAAGGAACATTAATGCTCAGAACTCCATTCATGGAACCCTCTGCACCATGGGATTTGAATTTGGTACTTTAATCACTTGTTTCTCAACCATTTGAGCCTTCAGCAACTTATGACTTGAAATTCTTTTCCTGGAAAACCTTATTTTTGGTAGCTATTACTTCTGCCAGAATAATATCTGAAGTGCAGGCATTATCTTGCAAACCAACTTACCTTATCTTTCATAAGAACAGGGTCTCCCTCCAGACAAAATCCACATTCTTACCAAAGGTTGTTTCCGAGGCAAATATCAATCAGACTATACAATTCCCAGTCTTCTTTCCTAGTTTTTACAATAAAGTGGAGTACTGTCTGCACTTGCTAGATGTACACAGGCAATTGTGTGTTTATCTTCACAAAACAAAGGAAATTAGAAAATATGACCAGCTATCTCCTTCCTTTTCTTCAGCCAACTTAGGATGCCCAGTATCTAAAATAATCTGGCTAAATGGCTTAGAGACTGTATCACCTTTGTCTTCAACAGGAAAGGGCTCCACCCACCAGGACCTGTTAGGGCCCATTCAACTAGAGCAATAGCAGCATCTGCAGTTTTTCATGCCAGAGCTTCTTTAGATGATATTTGTGCTGTGGTAACATGGGCATCTCCTCATACCTTTATTACGCATCACAAACTGGACTTGGTCTCTAGGGGACGTGCATAATTCAGCTTGATGGTGCTCAGGAATATACTTCCATGAGACCTCCTAAGATTCAGGTAGCTTGGGACTCTGTCCCACAGTCAAGGATTATGTGAAGATTGATAACATCAGATAAAGAAGCTGTGTCTTACAATAATGTCTGTGTTGTTGATCTTCACTAATCCTTGACATGCCCTCCCTCGTTCCCCATGCCCTAAGAACTCTTGGTGGAGCGACTATCTACAAGACTGTTTATTAGAATAAAGTCTCAAATAAGGCCTCTGATCTGTTATTCTTGTCTGTCTCTTTTGTTTGCAAACTCGAGCTGAGGTGATTTGGGGAAAAACATTATGAGTAGAGCTTAGCTCAAAAATGTTGGAAGCCACGAGCTGGAATAATGGCCGAGTGGGTTCTAAGGCTCAAAACCAAACCCACAGTGAAGGATTAGTGAAGACTGACAACACAGATGGAACATTATTGTAAGACATAACATCTTTTTTTCCATTCTATGACATAGTCAACATCCACTATTCTAAGAATATTTGTTACAAAATAAGCTTGTAACTGTTTCTTTAAGTCTGTTCCTTCAAGTCCTCAGTTCTCTACTCCTTCACCCAGGTCCATGCCACTCTTGGCCTTATTCCCTCCCACACAAATTCCATACTTAACTGCTTCATCTTCTTCAATATTTTATTTACCCACAAATCCCAAAATGCTTAAACAGGATAAACAAACTGGTTCATGGCAGGCATTTGAAGTTCCTAGATTCTGTGATCCATCTTTAAAGCCCCAAATTTTCCATTTGTCCAGATGCTTACTTCCTTTCTAAAAATGTTCTTATCCTTACCATCTCCTCCACAATTTCTCTCAAACCAATACCTAAATACTCTATTTAACTTCCAGTCCATTCCCCTAAATCACTATACCATCTCTCTTCTTCTCTTATGACCTACTACCACTATTCTTGTTTGTCTTGCTTAATCCTGTATCCTGACTTTTGTCCAAATTCTTCTATAATCTTCAGCCTCCCTAAGTCTTCCTTGTATTGTGTCACCAATGTCATCCGCATACAACAAAATCATTTTTCTTAACCAGTTGATTCATATCCCCTCAATCTAGATCTTCTGCTTGCCTCTGACAAATATTTTAGATGTGTATGTACATTCCTATATTGCAAACAAGTGTGGAGAAAGAGGGCAGCCCTGCCTAGAACCCCTCCTTAGTCTTATCTCTCCTTTCTAGTTCTAACCTCCACTTTCTGCTTTGCTGTTTGTTTAAAACACATTTATTAAAGTTTTGCTTAAGACATTATCAAACATACAGTAAAAGAAAAGAAAAGAAATCATCTTAGCATTTTTTCTGTTTACTTATATATCACATATCTTTCCTTCTTTGTAATTACTTTCAGTCCAGTGTTACATAAATTGCTGAATTTCTGCCTTCCCCCTAAACCTTATTCCTCATCCTGAACATTATTCTGCATGTATTCCAGCAGTTCCCATTTATTTCTATGTCATTTGTTTCTTCCCTTTTGTAAAGATCCCACTTCAAGTTGTTTTATCTCTTGTATAATATTCAGTACTTCAAATCAGTTGGTTAAGACACTGATTTCCAATCTAAAGTAGTTGACTTCATTCATTCTGCACATATGGGTATACAGATCCGATTCGGAGCTGAGCCGGCAAAACTTTTCAAGCATCAGCTCCGAGCTCCAAGCTCCTCCCTTACCTATATTACATCACTTCCTCCTATCTAGCCCCAGATTTCATTTGCCTCTCCAAGAGTCAGCATCGTGTTCTCTGAGCTCTAAGCAAAGTGGTAAGGTTTTTTGGTCTTTTTGGCGATAATTGAATGTGAGTACCTTTCCCTTTTTCCTCCCTTTGCGTTAGTCGTCGTGTTAGTTGTTAAAAAAAAAAAAAAAAAAAAAAGTTAGTTTTAAGTGTTTTGTTTTGTGATACTGGTTTCCTGCCTAGGCCCAGTCCCTGTTAAGTGTGTGTGTGAGTGGGCCGTTAGGGCTTTTACTGTTTCTACTATGGCTGAACAGCCTAAGGTTCTATTTAAGAAGTGCACAGAGTGTGGTTATAAGCTCTCACCAGCTGATGGCCACACTCTGTGTGTTCTATGTTTAGGGGTCGCCCATCTGTCTGCATCCTGCAACATTTGTTCAGGCTTTAACCCTAGGGCGTTGAAGGATCATCAGGCTAAGCTTGTGGCTAAGGGTCTGCTGCCAGCTTCTGCCCTGGAGTCTGCCTCGGTTTCCTCCCCAGCCAGTGACACTGCGCAGGCAGTGACTCAACCTCCCACCAGGCCTGCTTCATCGGAGTCGTCCCAGAGAGGTAGGGACAGAAGGGAGAAGGATAAGCGTCACAAAGAGAGGGACAGGCCCAGGAAAAGATCACTAGACAGGGAGTCTTTCTCCAGCCCCTCTTCAAAGGTACAAAGGTCTCGTTCTCCTCGGCTCTGCTCTCCCCATTTCTCACCAGAGCCGATGGAGTCTTCAGAGCCGAGGCACTCCCCTCAGATCCGGCCCATACCTGAGTTGGTCGCTTCCTCCAGGTCGACTCGGAGTGTCTACGACCTTGATATGGACAGGCTGATGAGGAGGTTCATTCAGAACCAGATTCAGATGGGGGTCATACCAGGGCCTTCTCCCATTGGAGAGGGTCCTCCTTCTTCAACTATGTTCCACCCTATTGCTCCTTCCCCAATCCGACCCGATGCTTTGGGGTTCTCAGGTACGAGACCTTTTGGTGCTGTTGGGTCAGTGCCGATGGTTCTTGTGTCCTCAATGCCAGCCGTTACCTTGAGTTCCTTGGATCCGATCACATATCCGGGGGACTCTTGGAGCAGTGGTTGGGGAGTCAGACCCGAGGGTCGAGACCTTGCTCTTTTGTATCCCATCCTCGGTGCCCGGACTACCCTGCCGTCGGCTCTGATCTCTGCTTCGGTGCCGGGGAGAGCCTCATCCTTACGTTCCACGGAGGTGTGCTGTCCATTGGCATTCGGGGCAGTGGAAAGGGTTCTCTCCCAGGGGTTGAGACCACAGCTCACTTACTCGGATCCTACCCAGACCCCTCTGATTTTGGATTCTGCTCCCATTACTCTGTCGCAGGGACAGCCAGTGCCAAAGCAACCCCAGGTTGTTCCCCTCAAGGAATCCCCGGAGGTTTGCGAATCTTCTCCAGAGAGTCCCACTGGAGAGGAACCTGGTAAGCGCAAGTGTAAGAGGAGGCACTTGGACTCCCCTGAGTCCATTACCACTGATACGGACTTGGATGAAGGAGAGCGTTCCCCCATATCACCTACCGAGGACGTCTCGTTGGGAGACATTATGGAGAGTCTCCACCAGAGAGGAGGTTGGTCAGCCCTTAAACCCTCTGCAGATGATTCCGTATTCTTGGAGGCCTTTGGCGCAGGCCCATCTACTTCCTGGGTCTCTCCTCCAGCGGACCCTTTGGTGGACCTCATCACCATTAGGGCATGGAAGGATCTTGACACCGTAGAGCCTATACCCAAAAGGCCAGACAAAATTCTTTCCCCGCCGTCAGACAAGCTGGCATGGTCTAAAGGAGCCCAGGTAGACGCTTTGGTGGTTGCAGCTGCCACAAAGAAGGAACTGGCACAGGAGAGTTCCTTGGTTCATCCACCGGACAAAGAGTCTAGGTCGATGGATCGATTTGGGAAGCGCATGTACTCGTCAGCGACATTTTCTATTCATGCGCTGAATTACTTGGCACATGTTATCCGACTGCAGCGAGACCTTATATCGAAATTGACTGAGTCGCCCCCGGAGTCTCTGTCGCAGCAGGACAGTCTTTCACTGCGAAGATGACTACACTGAAATCAGTGACTAATACCTCTATGCGTCCCCTCTCTCATGCTACGGAGGGAGCCGCTAGGGCTGCTGGTACAGGCATTGCCTTGAGGCTTCATGCCTGGATCAGGTTGTGTCAGTTTGTGGACCCCTTTAAGGTGTCTTTCATCAATGCCCCTTTCGATGGATCATCCCTATTTGGGAATACTGTACGTGACATACTAACCGAGAGTGAGAAGGACGGAAAGACTTTGTCGCCATCGGAATCCGCTTCTCTAACCCCCAGAAGTCCTATTCCAGGAACCAAAAGGGGCAAAAGAAGATGTGGTTCCGGAAATCACAGTGCTTTCATGACACTCAGGAATATTCGTCCCTCAGAGGCAGAGGGGGACAAGACCAATGCCATCCCAGAGGCAGTGGGCATCCCAGAAACATTTGGTCTAGGGAACCCTTTTCCGACAGACCCACACAGCAACCTTGAGGGGTTGCCTGGCTGCTCTACTCTGGAGGCAGTCAGGGAAAGATTTTCCTTACATCCAGCGGCATGGGAGTCCATTACTGCAGACCGCTGGGTGTTAAACATCATATCCAGAGGATATTCTATCCCCTTCATTTCATGTCCCTTTACTCCAGCATGCCTTCCAGATGTTCCACCCACTCACAGGGAGGCTGCAGCTTTAGAGGTTTCGAAGCTGCTACAAAAACGAGCCATCGAGCTGGTCCCCCCAGATCAATCCGGATCAGGCATCTACTCCAGGTTCTTTTTAGTGCCAAAGAAGATGGAGGACCTCAGGCCCATTCTGGACCTGTCTATCCTCAACCTGTCGGTAGAGGAACAAAAATTCCGGATGGTCGCTCTACAGTCCATTCTACCGTTTCTGAGAGAATGCGACTGTAATTGCTCGTTAGACCTCCAGGATGCTTACTATCACATCAAGGTCCACAGGAGCTCCAGGAGGTTTCTACTCTTCCGGTTAGGGGCCAGTCACTTTCAATTCAGAGCCCTACCCTTTGATCTCATCACAGCCCCCAGGGTGTTCACCAAGGTTATGGCGGTCGTAGCGGCTCACCTGAGACTTCAGTGCATTCAGGTATTCCCCTACCTAGATGACTGGCTCTTCACTGTATCCACCAAACGTCTCTTGTGTCAGGCCTTACACTACTTCCTAGGTCTGGCTCACAAGTTAGGCATCATGATCAATATCAACAAGTCACACCTGGCTCCGGTTCAGATGATAGACTTCATCGGGGCAAGGTTGGATTCGATTCAGTCAAAGATTTTTCTCGCCCCGGAAAGGATAGAAAATCTCAGACTCCATGTATTGGCGATCTTGGATCACTTGGTAGTCAAAGCAGCCGATGTTCTCAGGGCCCTACGTTCAATGGCAGCTGCAATCTCTATCCTCCCTCTTGCACGTCTTCACATGAGGGTTCTTCTGTGGAATCTGGCAGTTCAATGGTCTTGGCTAGACCTTCCGATGGATTTCCACATCCAAATCAATCAGACATGCAGAACGTCACTACAGTGGTGGCTTCAGTCGGCGGACATTTTCGCGGGGCGCAACTTTCTAGCCCCACCGGCTCAAGCCACAAGTGACCATGGATGCTTCCCAGCTCGGATGGGGGGGGCACTTCCAAGGAAGAACGGTCCAAGGCACGTGGTCCCATCCTGAGACCAAAGCTACACATCAATGCCCTGGACATGAGGGCAGTGCTTTTAGCATTGAGAACCTTCCACCCTGTCCTAACTCCGGGGATGGTAGCCATTCAATCAGACAACATGTCTGTAGTCTGGTATATAAACAAACAGGGAGGGACCCAATCCTACCCCCTTTGTCACGAGGCCATGAGGGTTTGAGAGTGGGCCATATCCACCAGCCGGTTTCTCATAGCAACGCATATCCCGGGATGCTCCAACGTTCTAGCGGACAGTCTCAGCAGGGCAATCGTTCTGCCTTATCAGTGGCGGAGAAGATCTTCCCTGTTTGTGGTCAACCTTGCTGCAATCTCTTCGTATCTCCTTCCCACGAGAAGTGCAGCAACTTCTTTGCTCTGATCCCTCCTCCAGGGGATGTCCTCAGGGACGCTCTAGTCCATGCTTGGCCTCCTGGGCTACTTTATGCTTATCCCCCGTTACCTCTTATTCCAAAGTTCCTTCAGAGAGCTTGCCGGCTGCAGTGCAAAGTCATTCTCATAGCTCCCTTCTGGCCACGTTGTGTGGTTTCCCTTCCTATGGTCTCATCTGTTGGTTCCTCCATGGACTCTAGATCCATGCCCGGATCTGATTTCTCACCCGTCGGGCTTGCCCCTGCCCAACCTGAACAGTCTCAAGCTGACGTCGTGGCTGCTCCAGTTCCCATGATTATCAGGACTGCCGGACTTTCGTCCCCTGTTAAGAATATTCTGGTAGCTTCTCTTAAAGCCTCCTAGGAAACTCTACAATAGCAAGTGGAGACGTTTTTGCGTTTGGGCCTCTCAGCGCAATCTGTACCCGTTTACAGCCCCCATTCCGGTCATACTGGATTTTCTGGCCGATCTTTTTTGATCAGGCGCAAATGCTTCCACCATCAAGGTTCAGCTGGCTGCCATCTCTAATTTTCATGTGGGTGAAAATAAGGTTGCTCTGGCTTCTGCCAAATTGTGTAAAGCTTTCCTGAAGGGCACTTTTTTATTGTGACCACCAGTTAAAGAAACAGTGCCCCCCTGGGATCTGACTTTAGTCCTTCAGGCTTTGACTTCTCCCCCTTTCGAGCCAGCCGGCTCAGTTCCGATGAAGTTTTTGTCATGGAAAACAGCCTTCTTGGTCGCCATCACTTCAGCCAAGAGAGTTTCAGAGTTGTAGGCTTTATCCTCCTTGCCCCCCTATTTGGTTTTGCACAAGGATAGGGTTTTGCTGCGTAGGTACCCTGCCTTTCTTCCCAAGGTGGCCTCAGCAACCAATATTAATCAGTCTATAAATTTGCCAGTCATCTTCCCAAATTTCCAAAATAGAGGAGATAGAATGAATGAAGTCAACTACTTCAGATAAAGAAGTTATGTTCTTACCATAACGTTCCATCTGAGTAGTAGACTTCGTTCTTCTACACCTTCCCTCCATCCCCCTCACTCTTCAGGTTTTTTCCTGTTTAGAATTGTGGTTATGTTGCCATTTAGTGTTAGCAAACTCGATCTGGGTCTAGATAGGAAGAAGTGATGTAATATAGGTAAGGGAGGAGCTTGGAGCTCGGAGCTGATGCTTGAAAAGTTTTGCCGGCTCGGATCCGAATCGGATCCGTATTCCCATATGTGCAGAAGAATGAAGTCTGCTACTCAGATGGAACGTTATGGTAAGAACATAACTTCTTTTTTTCTAGTAATTGCTTTTTTGGCAGCCAACAGTTAGACGAAGTAAGGCCTTACTATGTCTAGGCAATTCTGATCCTGTTTCCCAGCTCAAAAGAATAATTTCCTTGTTTACTGCCATTTGTTCACGCAATATTTCTGACAGAGTACTCTGCAGAGAATTAATAAAATCCACCAATTCATTACACTCTCAAACATAAGTTCCCATTTACCTCTTTCTTCTCCTTTACACATGCAACATTTGTTGTCTACCTGAGGAAAAATTCTTTGAAGTCCACTTGGGGTATTAAAATACATATGCAATCACTTCCAAGCAAAAATCCTTAACTTCCTGGACTTTCCATACTTGGAAGCCATAGAGAATGTCCTCTGGTAGTTCTCTTGTAAATTGCTTTTCCATTCTGTCTTCCCATGTTTTTCTAACCTCCTCTGTTTGATTCTTATAGTTCTCATGTGGTGTTTTATATGTCCTATTAGTTATCCTCTTTTTAACAGCAGCTTCTGTTCTAGATTCAACTAAAGCCGCACCAGAGTAGGACTTTCACTTAAGATTCCCCTATCACTTTGTCTAAACTCTGGTATTAATACTTGGTAGGTAAGGCATTCTCTAGCCTGTAGTCCAAATGTCTTTTTGGTGTCATCCCACTCTGTTACTTTTCTCTCTCTGAAATTATTTGCTTTCAATACCATGGTTGCTTTGCCATTTTGCTCCATTAAGCTCCAGCCCCCTCATACCTGTTTTCTGTACCCCTACTTGCAGTAATCCCTATTGACAAAATCTCCTTTCTCCATTCTCACATTGGCTTAGTTCTTAGAATACTTTCTGCTATTTTTTTAATATAATATTCTCTGTGATTATTATTATCCTTAAGGATCTGCATCCAAAATCACACTCTCTTTATTTTTTTCCAAACTTCTTTATTAAATTTACACACATGACAAAGGCACATGTATATAAATGAAAAACATACAAAACTATATCAATTTAGTTACAATTTACATCACAGACATTATTAAAACTACTGTAGCTGTAAACATTATACATCACTTATAAACCATCCAGTCATTGTTAGTTAAGCATTATATAGCTCATTCAAATCCTGCCTCTTAAACCTTATTCCTGTTCTGCATATATTGTTCCCACAGTTCCCATTTTTTCCTATGTAGTTTGCTCCTTCCCTTTTCTAAAGATCCCAGTTTCCGTTGTTTTATCTCTATTACTATATTCATTACTTCCAGTAAAGTTGGTCTAGACTTTAAAATTTCCATTTTCTAGTAATTACTTTTTTGTCTGCCACCATAATTAGACTCAGCAAGGCTTTACTGTGTCTAGGCAATTCCAATTCTGTAGTATAACTCAAAAAAATCATCTCCCCAGTCAGCCCAATATGATCACCCAGCATCTCCGCCAGAGCGGTCCACAGGGAATCCCAAAAGTCTGCCAGCTCATCACACTTCCAAAAAATATTTTTCCAGCTACCTCTTTCTTGCCTGTCACACCTCCAACATTTGCTATCCACCTGAGGGAAAAATTCTTTGAAGTCTACTTGGGGTATAAACATAACTATGTAAACACTTCCAGACAAATATCCTAAATCTTTGTCTGATCCTAAATCCTTTTCTCTAACACTGTTGGAAAAGATTAGAACCTGCTTCCCTCTGAACTTTCATCTATTCCCTCAAAATCTCCCTTTAAAAAGAAACTCAAGCTATACCTCAAAACACAATGGCTGTGCCCCTGTACTAATCCTGACTAACTTTATTTCACCCCTGACTTTTCTTCACATCTGCAATTTCTCAATTTCTATGTCAAATCAGCATCCACTGACCTGTAACTCCTTCTAAATATCTACTTTTCATCTTATTTTCCTATATCCCTACTCTCTGTACATGTTATTGTATTCTCCATGTATGTCATGACCTACGATTCTATTGTTATTCCATAACTATTGTACTATCTACTTTACATGTAGTTCTTTTATGTTTTTTACTTATTATCATTAGAGATTATAATTTTTGGAGCTTATCTCCCCGGGCCTCTACTGAAAATGGACATATATCCAGCTAGACTAGCCCGGTCAACAAATGTAAAATAAATAAAATAAAATCTTCTAGACTTTGTTGCATATTTGGGAGATATACATAGATCCCCCATTGTCTCTTTGTGAATTGCTTATCCAATCTCTCTTCCCAGTCCTTTCTAAGCTCCTCTGATTGATTCTTATAGTTATTATTCAGTATTTTATTTGCTTTACTAATTATTCCTTTTTTAATGGCAGCTTCTGTTCTAGATTCTATTAAAAACTGTACCAGTGCTGGGCTTTCATTTAGGATCCCCCTATTTCTTTCTCTTCTCTTTGCCTATATTCTGATATCAGTCCTTGATAAGGAAGGCAATCTCTAACCTGCAGTCCAAATAAATTCTTGGCCTCTTCCCATTCTATTACCTTTCTTTTTCTAGTTATTTGCTCCCAGTACCTTGGTTGCTTTGCCATTTTTCTCCAATAAATTCCAGCCCCCTCTTGCCTATTATCTGTAATCCTGACCATAGTCATCCCTATCAGCAAAATCTTTTTTCTCCATTCTCATGCTGGTTTGTTTCTTAGAATACTCCCTGCTATTTTATGAATATAATACTCTGTATGATTTTGGTTGTTCTCCTTAAGTGTGTGCATCCAAAATCCCAATCTCTTCTTATTTCTTGAGCTTCCTCCCTGTGTCAGCATCATTCCTTTCCACTTTGAATTATAGATCTGAAGTAGGCAGGCTTCATTTGTCTGCAACCTGTGGGTATCGGATCCGACCTCGGATCCGAGCCGGCATTTCAAAAGCTTAGGCTCCGAGCTCCTAGCTCCTCCCTCTACCCATAACCCCTTGCCAAGCCCTGACTGACCTCAGATTTCATTTGCCGCTTTCAAGTTGCGACGGATTCCTTGAGCTCCTAGTGCAGATAAGTTTTCTGACAGGAAAATTTTGAAAAGCTTTAACTTTTTTAATTTAATTAGTTAGAAGTGTTTGTATTAGGCTTTCCTCTCTCTATCTTTTAATTTTTTCTCGGGTTTTGCGTAGTTTGTGTGTGTGTGTGTGTTTTTAGGCCTGTTAGGGCTTAACATGTCTGAACCCATAAGGCAGTATTCTCTAAATGTACCGAGTGTGGCCATAAGCTGTCCCCAGCGGATGGCCACACTGTGAATGCTTGGGGTTGAACACCTGTCATCTGGTTGTACCATTTGTGCAGGGTTCAACCCCCGAGCTTTGAGGGAGCGGAGGTCGAAGCTGGTTCTGGCGGGACTTCTTCCTCCAGATACCGCTTCGGCTTCTGCCCCTTCTACACAGCAAACAGTTGCTGTGGGCTCTCCTCCACCGGCTGGGACTCAACCTCCCTCTAAGATGCCGGAGGAGAGAGAGTCTTCTAGGAGAGAGAAAAGAAGGAGAGGCACAGGGAGAGGCACCACAAACGGAGAGCTGAAACCTCTAGTTCGGCTCCTCCATCCAAGCGGGCCTCTCCTGTGCCTTCTAGCTTCCCTCCTCCTCGGCTCCACTCCCCTCGGTTCTCTCCTGGGCCCGAGGAGGAGGAGGCTAGCCCTTCAGCGAGGTCCCCAAGGCTCTCTAGATCCGCTTCGGTGGCCTCGACTAGATCGACCTTCTCCATGAGTGAAGCAGACATGGACCGGATGATGAGGAAATTCATCCAGGCCCAAATGCAAATGGGAGTGCTCCTAGCCCCCCCCATCCGGGAGGGGCTTCGACCCCCTTTCGCCTTTGGCTCCTTCTCCGACCCACACCATGGGTTCGGAGCTGTCGGCGCCGGGCAGAGTTGGATCCGGGGGTGGGTCGGATCCGATAGGTCGGCGCACCTCGGATCCGTCCCATCCCTTGAGTGCTTGGTACCGGACCCGACCTCTCGAGCCGAGGACCGAGCCTGGGATCCGGGGGAGCTAGTGTCTTCGGCTCCGTCTAGGTCGGAGCACACGGTCTCGGATCCGACGGTTCGCTCCGGCTCTGATCCGCGCCGGATCCGAGTGGGGGTCGGCTCTCGGGTTTAGAGAAGCTGGCTCCCCTCGGCCTTCGGCGTAGTGGAAAGGGCACTGTTGAGGACTTCCGGACCCCGGTCCCTGCCACGGCTCCATCCCGCACTCCCTTGCAGTTGGGCCAGGCTCCCACCAGCCGGTCCCAGGGACAGCCCGCCTCGATGTCCCAAGTAGTTCCCTTGGAACATCCAGCTGTGGAAGAGTACTCCTCGGACAGCCCCAAGAAGTACCTCGAAGCGTAAGTGCAAAGGAGGCACATGGACTCCCGAGTCCGTTACCGAAGACACAGACTTGGATGAAGGGGAAGGCTCCCCAAGGTCACCCACTGAAGACGTCTCATTTGGAGACATTATGGAAATGTTGAGGATCGGGGGTGGTCTGCCCCAAGGCCTCCTCAGACGAGTCTGTGTTCTTGGAGGCATTCGAGGTGGGCCCATCTACCTCTTGGGTGTCCCCTCCTGCCGATCCTCTGGTGGACCTTATATCCATCAGAGCGTGGAAGGATCCGGACACCGTTGAGCCTGTACCCAAGCGTCCTGACCGTATCCTTTCCTCCGGCGGACCGCACTCACTGGAGCAAAGGCCCCCCAGTAGATGCCATGATGATGGCTGCAGCCACTAAGAGGGAATTGGCCCAGGAGAGTCCCTCTATGCATCCTCCGGGCAAGGAGTCCCGCTCGATGGATCGCATTGGGAAGCGAGTTTTCAGTTCAGCAACCTTCTCTTTGAGAGCGCTGAACTACATGGCACACGTCATCAGGATGCAGCGGGATTTGATTAAAGAATACGCTGCATCTCCTCCAGAGTCCATGTCGGGTGAGGACAAGCAGGTATACTCCACCCGAATGGCCACTCTTAGAGCAGTTTCTAACACATCTATGCGGCTGCTTTCTCACGCTACCGAGGGAGCTGCTAGAGCCAGCGGAGCAGGCCTAGTCATGAGGCGGCAGGCCTGGCTCCGCCACTGTGATTTCGCAGAGCCCTTCAAGGTGACTTTCGCGAATGCCCCCTTTGATGGTTCTGCCTTGTTTGGCAAAACTGTTCGCGAAACATTAGTCCAGAGCGAGAAGGACGGGAAGACGCTGTCTGCCGTCGAGTCCGCTTCTCAGCTCCCCAGAGGTCCTTCTCGAAGAACCAAAAGGGACAGAAGAAGATGTGGTTCCGGAAGTCGCAGCAGTCCCAACCTGCTCCGGATAACCAGTCCTCCCGTGGCAGAGGAGGACAGGGAAGTCGCCGTCCTAGAGGCAGGGGGGCTCCTAGAAACTTTGGGTCCAGAGAACCTTTCTCTGATAGACCCACGCAGCAGCCCTGAAGGGTTGCCCGGCTGTCTGTCTCTGGAGGCAGTCGGGGCGTTCGAGGCACCTAACTTCTTGGGAGTCCATCACAACAGACCGTTGGGTGCTTCGTGATATCCAGAGGTTATACAATTCCCTGTACAAAGTTCCCAGATCTCGCAGCCTCCCAGATGTTCCACCCGACCAAAGGGAGGCAGCAGCTATCGAAATCGGACAGCTGCTAGGAAAAAGAGCTATCCAGTGCGTCCCCAGATCAAACCGGGTCAGGGTTTTACTCCAGGTTCTTTTAGTGCCAAAGAAAACGGGGGACTTAAGACCGATCTTAGATCTTTCCCTGCTGAACCTGTCAGTAACCAAGCAAAAGTTCCGGATGGTCACCCTTCAATCTATACTCCCCTCTTGAGGGAGAACGACTGGATGTGCTCCATCGACCTCAAGGACGCCAGTACTACCACATTCGCATGGACAGACGGTCCAGGAGGTTTCTTCGCTTCCGGCTGGGAGCCAGTCATTATCAGTTCAGGGTCCTTCCCTTTGGTCTCACCTCAGCCCCCAGGGTGTTCACCAAGGTTCTAGCTGTTGTAGCGGCCCACCTGAGGCTCCAGGGATTACAGGTCTTTCCGTACCTGGACGACTGGCTCCTGACGGCATCATCAAGGCATCTTCTGTGCTCAGCCAGGGACTACTTCCTTCGTATAGCCCCAAGGCTGGGCATCACTGTCAACTGGGAGAAATCTTTACTGCACCCCGCACAAGTTATAGATTTCATAGGAGGAAGACTAAACACCAGGTCAATGCGAGCCTTCCTCACCCCAGACAGAATTTCCAACCTGAAGTGTCATGTCGCAGCGGTCCTGCAACCATTTCCGACAGCAGCTTCGGTCCTGAGGGCCCTAGGTTCGATGGCGGCAGCTATCCTGCTTCTTATTCATGCGCGCTTACGCATGCGGGTTCTTCAATGGAACCTTCAAGTTCAGTGGTCCCCTCTCTGTTCCTCTCTCAACACTCCGATAGCGGTCAGCAAAGCATGCAAGGATTCCCTTCTTTGGTGGCTTCGATCTCCAGAGCCTCTGACAGGGAGACCTTTTTGTGCAGCATTTCCCCGAGCCACAGTGACCACGGACGCTTCTTGCCTCGGGTGGGGGGGGCATTCTGCGGGGAAGATTGTCCAAGGCATGTGGAACTCCACAGAGACTTCGTTGCATATAAATGTCCTGGAAATGAGGGCGGTGCTCCTAGCGTTGCAAGCACTTCACCACGTTCTTCCTTCAGGGACTATTGCGATTCAGACAGACAACATGTCGGTAGTCTGGTACATCAACAAACAGGGAGGAACCAGGTCCTATCCCCTTTGTCGAGAGGCCATGAGAGTCTGGGAATGGGCAATTTCCACCAAACACTTTCTTGTAGCAACGCACATTCCGGGAAAATCCAACATCCTTGCGGACAAACTCAGTCACACCATTCTTTCCCCTCACGAGTGGTCTCTCAATCCTCAGGTAGTGAAGAAGATTTTTGCCATTTGGGGGCAACCCTGTTGCGATCTTTTTGCCTCTCACTCAAACGCCAAATGCGACAATTTCTTCGCTCTACTTCCCCACCAGGGAATCCCGAGAGATGCGCTGGTGCATGCTTGGCCTCCCGGTCTCCTTTATGCCTACCCTCCACTACCTCTAATGCAGAGGCTTCTGCAGAAAGCCAACAGTTTGGGGAGCAGAATGATTCTCATTGCCCCATTCTGGCCTCGTCAACCCTGGTTCCCCTTTGTATGGTCTCACAAAGTGAATCCACCCTGGATTCTGGATCCGATTCCGGATCTCATCTCCCATCCTCTGGGAATTTCGGTCCCCAATCTACGCACCCTGAAATTGACAGCTTGGCTGCTCCAGTTCCATCCTTGATTAGGACTCCCGGTATCTCGTCACCGGTCAAGGCCATCCTAGTGGCAGCTCATAAACCTTCCACTAGGCAGGTTTATCGGAGTAAATGGAAGAGATTCTCTATTTGGGCGGTCCAGAAAAGTTTGGATCCTTTTTCAGCACCTATGTCGGCAGTGCTGGATTTTTTAACAGACCTCTTTCATCAAGGGGCAAGTTCTTCCACGATTAAGGTACAATTGGCAGCCATCTCTCATTATCACATTGGTCATGAGACAGCTCCCCTCATGACGGTGAAATTGTGCAAAACCTTTCTTAAAGGGATTTTTTTGTTGAGGCCTCCAGTCAAAGAGATTGTACCACCTTGGGACCTATCTTTAGTTCTGCAAGCCCTTACTGCTCCTCCCTTCGAGCCTGCAGCGTCTACAGACCTGAAGTACCTTTCCTGGAAGACTGCCTTCTTAGTAGCTATCACTTCAGCCAAAAGAGTGTCTGAACTTCAGGCTCTATGCGTCAAGCCACCTTACCTTTCCTTCTTTCCAGATAGGGTGTGCCTCAGGACCAATCCATCTTTTCTTCCAAAGGTCTCTTCAGAATCTAATATCAACCAATCAATCAACTTACCTGTGTTTTTTCCCAAGTACTCAAACAAAGGAGAATACATACTGCATTCCTTGGATGTTCATAGACAATTACGATTTTATATTCACAGAACAGCTGGTCACAGGCAATCAGATCAGCTGTTCGTCTCCTTTGCTAAATTTGCTTTGGGTAAAGCAGTTTCTAAAGTCACACTATCGAGGTGGATTGCTAATTGTATTCTGCAGGCTTAGGACACTTCAGGTAGACCTGCTCCTCAGAGGGTTATGGCTCATTCTACTAGGGCAGTCTCCACGTCAGCCGCCTTTAAGTCCCGTGTGTCATTGGATGATATCTGCGCGGCAGCCACTTGGGCCTCACCTCATACCTTTATTTCTCATTATAAGGTGGATGTTGTTTCCAGAGGAAGAGCATCCTTTGGCTCAGCAGTGCTCCGAAACATCCTTCCATGACGGCCGCCCAAGATTCAGGTAGCTGGGGACTCTGTCCCACAGGTTGCAGACAAATGAAGTCTGCCTACTTCAGATTTAGAAGTTATGTACTCACCATAACGTTCCATCTGAGTAGGTGACTTCATTTGGATGCAACCATCCCCCCCTCCATCCCCCTGACCTTTATACAGCGAGTATTTTTGCTTTGTTCAGGTACTGTAGTCAGTATTATATAGGCAAACTCAATCTGAGGTCAGTCAGGGCTTGGCAAGGGGTTATGGGTAGAGGGAGGAGCTAGGAGCTCGGAGCCTAAGCTTTTGAAATGCCGGCTCGGATCCGAGGTCGGATCCGATACCCACAGGTTGCATCCAAATGAAGTCACCTACTCAGATGGAACGTTATGGTGAGTACATAACTTCTAATTTTCTGCTTGTACTATGTATAAGAGTCTTAACTGTGTTGCTCTAAAATACCCCTTCAAATTAGGTAATCCTAGTCCCCTTATTCTGTTTGTAAAATTATCTTATCCCACTTGACCCTAGCTGTTTTCCCTTCCCAGATAAAGTCTTTCAACTCTTTTTTGCTATCCACAACTCGTCAAGTTGATAAAAGTATGCCTGACCTGTGTATAAGAATAAAGGAACTAAAATTTGAATGGTTTGTATCTTAGCATCCATATCCATATAACAAAACTTCCAGTTTCTCAATTTTTGTATTATTTTCTGTTTAGCCTCTTCCTACATATCCTTAGCTGCCACCACAGAGTCATTTTAATCCATACTCCTAAATACTTAATTTTATCATGTCCCCATAAATATGAATATTGTTGGACCAATTTGTGTATAGGTACATAACTTACCACAATTACTTTTGTTTTAGCTTCATTAATTTTGTATCCAGAGAAGATTTGAAACCATCTTAAAATGTTCCACAACACTGTAATGTCCCTTTCTGGTTTATCATGTATAAAATAATATTGTCTGCAAATAGAGCCTGCTTTTCCTGACTACCATACCAATTATATCCTTGAATATATGGGTTCCTTATTTTCTTTGCCAGTGGTTCTAAATATAATGCAAACAACAAAGGGGAAAGCGGACAACCCTGCCTGATTCCTCTACTCAAGCAGAAATTATCAGAGAGGACCCCCCCCACTTTAATTCATGCCTCCGATCCCTTATATATTCTTCCAGTCAACCTTATAATTGTATCAGGAAAAGTAAATGCTTCCATTGCCCTTGTCATGAAGTCCCAGTCTACTCTGTCAAATGCTTTCTCTGCTTCAAGACCCACCAATAAATGTGGTGCTTTCTTACATTCTGCTTCCCTCTGGATCATCAGTGTTCTGTTAATATTGTCAAATGATTGCCTCCCCTCCACAAAACCACACTGATTCATATCTATCAATGTTGGTATCACTTTTACCATTCTTTTAGCCATTATAAACATAAACACTTTATAATCATGGTTTAGTATTGAAATGGGCCTGTATGAAGCTGGATCTGATGGAGCTTCTTTACCTTTCATCTTTAGGTATTATGGTTACCATCGCCTTCTTCCAGGATGCTGGTACTTCTCCTCTTAACGTACTTGTGACGACCGTGCCCTGGCCCAGCAATCAAGAAGCCTCAATCCTCACCACTAACACCAGGGAGGTTGTCTCCTCGAAGAGGAAAGGATAACTAATACACACAGTAAAGTACAATTTCCCTTAAGTGCACACAGCGATCACAGTCAGTCTGGGGCTGGTTGCTTCCTTGCTCACCAGGTCCCCAGTAAGACTTCCCACTGGCACAGCTATAGGGTCCAGGTCTCAGCCTAGCTGGGCAAGCTAAAACCTCCAGTAACCTCTCTGTCCAACCAGTGCTTCGTGTCCCTGCCAAGTAGCTGACACACCACACACACGCACACTTTGAGAAGAGGTTATACAACCACACAGACCCTCCTGGGAAAAGGCTGGCACAGGTTCTCCAGCTGTGCCCCTATTACTTAGACGATTATGGATGTAAATCCTGCCACCACCCAGCTAATAATATCAGCTACTAAAAGGCCCTTAAAAGGGTGTCCAGTTATTACTGTGCAATATTATTATCCAATTGCTAATGTGACTATACAGTCTAAGTCTTATTAGAGTGGCCTATTACGATAACCTCTATAAATATGCAGTGTACTCTAGAGCTTATCTGTACAAAAAACATCCACAGGTAAAGGTTTTTAGAATATTTAATAATAAATAATTAAAACACAAGGCAATACTACTACACCACAGATATATCTAAGAGTTCGGAGATCACACAGAAACTTAAAATAATACAGTAGGACAGGTCTGATGTCAATGAAAAACACTTAATCTAACATTCTAATCTTTAGCTAATCGTAAGAGAAAACACAGTGCTATAATCTTACTTACATACATAAAGAGCAAGCAGTGCTTGGTTAGATGTCCAAGATCAAAATGCTTTTAGTCTCTCATTCAACAATAGTTTTAAACACTAACCAACAGCTCTCTAAGGCCCTCCCAAATTACATCATTTTGACGCTTAGGTTTGGAGTTGCCAGGCCATAAACTGCATTATTTAGCAAGCTAACACCTGCTCTGCAGACTACAACAATAAAAGGCATTTCACATACACACTCTAGCTGAAACCAGAGCAATAAAGCACTTTCCATGTGTAAATTCTGGCCCTTTAACTTTAACCGTAAAACAATGGGCCTGAAACCTTCATCTAGACTCACTGGGGCCAACTTGTAAACATCAAAAAGATTCAAAAGACACATTTGAAATGCTTGGCTTGGTTTTCCTTACAGCAGATAGCAATGTTGCAACAATCTTGAAGTTCACATTTTACAGTGTTTTCTTTCATTTAAAAACACAAGCCTGTATTTTACATTTATTTATACAATTGTTAGAATTATGTATCAAATTATATTTGATTAGGCTGGCAGCCTTCGCCCATCTTCCTCCAATCTTCACAGTACTGTTAAACAAAACCTTCCAGATCTTTATCAGTTTTTTCTTCCAGACTTCCACAGGACTACCATCTATTCCTGAGGACTTTCCTGTGGATTGGTTAGATATAGCCATTTTTATCTCATACCATTCTATCTTCACTGTTAGTAATTGAGCCTCATCTACCTCTAGCTTTGGCATATTTATTTCTTCCAGAAACATTTCCATTTGTACCTTCTGTTCATTTCCATATTTCTCTGCTTTATACACATTTTCATACAATTTCTGAAATATTTCTAATACTTCTACAGAGTCACTTGTTATCTTCCTTGATACAGGCTCCCTAAGCTTGGTGACTGCCCTTTTCAGTTTTTATTGCCTGAGTTGTGCTAGAAGTTTTTGTGCTCTAGAATTATTGTCAGAAAACAGTTGCTTAACAGCAGTCTTTCTATACTCATGCATATTATTGCCGTAATCCCTTATTTTCTTTTTAGCATTCTGCAGTTGCTCCTTTTCTTGTTCTGAGAGATTCCCCTTATTTTACAATAATTTAGCATTTGTTAATCCCTTTAAATATTTTTTGTTACTGTTTAGCCATAGCTCCCTTTCTTTTATTTCCAACCTAGTTTTAAACTCCACTTTAATTTTATCCCACTCCTTAGCTATGTTTTCAGAAGATGAATCTATCTTCTCTAGTAGCTTCTGAATTAATTCCACAACCCATTCCTTAAATTCCTCTCTTTTCAACCAGTAAGTGGGAAAGCTCCAGTGTCTTATTTTCATTTCATTACCTTACGTTTTTATTTTAGTTATTATTGGTGCATAATCTGAAATAGTTATTGGGTGCATTTCAAGACCTTTATGTAAATGCACATGTTCCTGTGAGATATGATATCTATCTAGCCCAGCCCAGTTTTTGTATCTCAGTGAGTAATATGTAAATTCACTCTGAACTCCTAGTACTGAATTCAAATCTTCTATGCCAAATATTTTCATAAATTTCTTCAAAATCTACCCTCCTTTGTTATATTTTCCCTGCTATGCACCCCAGGCACATCTTCACTGTTCCGAATCAAATTCCATTCTCCACCTATAAGTAATATTCCTTGATGAAAGCTGATTATTTCTCCCAGAATGTTCTTAAGCTCCATTATAGTAGTTTTAGAGGGGATGTAAATGCATGCCAATGAAATCCTCCTCCCTAGCTCCTTAGCACTTTATATCTTCCATTATTATCTTTTTTTCCTCTTCTATCAGTATTGGAGCTCTTCTAGCAATTAATATAAGTACTTCTCTTTTCCTTTTCCCCAAATATTCTACTGAATAACTATCCTGAAAACCTTTCTTTATTAAATTCACATGTTCAGTTCTTTCCAGGAGTTCTTTCCCATTAGATATTTGCACGCTACATTTTTTAATATAGTTCACTATTCTTTCTTTTTATATTTATCTGTAAGACCATTTAGATTGAAAGACATTACACAAAGCATAATTTTATTATATAGTTATTATTACCACTTTTTATATATAACTGCTCTTTTGCTAAATGTCTAGTTACAACTTTTATGTTACATGTATATACTGTTCGGCAGATTGGTCTTTTATACAGTTGTTTATGTCATACCCATTCGCCCCTGTGTCACATCTTACATAACTTTTTGGGTTTTTTTGAAAGCCCCCAAACAGAACAAACGCCTATCCAAAGAAAACTTCCTAAAACCTCTGAACTTTACAGTAACACACAAAACTATGTACAACTTCAAATATTGAAGTTTTTGTTTCCTAATAAGAACATAAGTTCTAAGCTGATAGCTACACAGACAAGCTAAAGTTAAGCAAAAAGAAGGGTTAGTCATGCTAAGACACATGGTACAGCCTGTGCTATTAGTAAGTGCTATTTGATTTTTTTATATCTGTATCACTCTCCCAGTTGAGGAAACGCTTGGATGCTTTCAGTAAATATTTTCTCAAAGCCGTTTTTTTTATCAAATTGTCTTCTAGAGACATGCAAACTAGACACAAAACTGCTAAGGGTGCCATGTTTATCAGAAAAAAAGCCTTACAATATACAATATTCTTTTTTATTTACATGTTTTGTAATATACTTGTTACTGGATAATGCCTAGGGTTTTTACCTAGTCATTTCCCAATGCAAACATAGGAAAAAGCACACTTTTATTTTGTCATACTCTCTTAACCAGATCCTTCTGCTCTCCCTCAATCTCCTCCCCTCCCCATTCTTTTTCATTGCAGTGCCTACATTTCTCAAAACTGGACAAAGAAAAAGAGGGAAGAAGGGTGAACAAGAAAAATCAAAAGCACCTGTTTATATTAGTATCCCCATTGCATTTAAAAAAACTGAGAGAACTTTACTTCAAGTCTAACTGCTTTTGCATTATCTGTACAGTTGTCACACCTGGGAAAACACTGATTGTTTTCAGGGAACATTATGTCTTAGCCAATTTCTCTGTTCTTTTTGCTTCTTTTGCCCCCAGCCAATCCTCTTCCACCAGACTGTCTCAAGTTTCTCTTTATCAGATTGTAACAGCAGATGTAGAAATGCTACTTGGTATACATGTTTGCAAGTGCTAGAAAAAAACTTATAAAATTCAATATTCTTTCTTCATTTACTTACTCTCTGTTTTAAAATAAAGGTAATTTCAATCACTCATTTCCCCATACAAGAATTAAAAAAAAACATTAATTTGAACTCTGTCATGTCCCCTTATCCAAGCTCCCTTTTTCCTTTTTTTTCATTAATCATTACATTGCCTATGTTTCAAAAAACTGTACAAGAAACACTCTCTTTATTTCTTGAACTTTGCCCATACTCCATTATCATGGCCTTCCATTTCAAATTATAACCTGCTTGTGTTATGTATATGGGCCTTAACTTTGCTGCTGTAAAATATCTCTTCAAATCAGGTATTTCTTAAACTACCTTGTTTTATTGGAAGGATCGATTTATCCCACTTAATTCTTGCTCTTTTCCCCTTTCAGATAAATTCCTTCAACTCTTTATTAATTATTCTCCACAATTTCTCCTCTGTTTGATAAAAATATGTCTGAGCCATATATAAAATTAAAGGAACTAAAACATGTTCAGTGTTTGTATCTTGCTGTTCATATTCATAAACAAAAGCTTCCAGTTTCTTGTTTTGTGTTCTTAACTTGTGTTTAGTTTCTCCCCGCATATCCTTAGCCTTTTTTAATCCATACTCCTAAGTACTTCATCTTATCGTGTCCCCATAAATATAGGTATTGCTAAGCCAGTTTGTCTGTGAGTACATCATTTACAGCTATAGCATTCATTTTATTTGTCTGGGAGTACATCATTTACAGCGATAGCATTTGTTTTATCTTTGTTAATTTGATATCCTGAAAATATTTGAATCTGTCTCAAAATGTTCCACAAGACTGAGATGTCCTTTTTCTGGATTTCTCAGGTACAAAATAGTATCATCTACAGATAAAGCCAACTTTTCTTGACTACCATACAAATTATATACCTACATGTTTGAGTCCTTTATTTTCTTTGCTAATGGGTCTAAACATAAATCAAATAACCAAGTGGAAATAGGACACCCTGTCTGGTTCCACTGTTCAAATACAACTTTTCAGAGGAGAATTCTCCCACTTTAATGCTTTCCTTCAGTCCTTCATCTATACTCCTAATTAACCTTATTATTGTATCAGGGAATGCAAATGCTTCCATTGCCCTTCTCATAAAAATCCCAGCTTACTCTGTTGAATGCTTCCTCTGCATCAAGACCCACCAACAAAAGCAGTATATTCTCATATCATGCTTCCCTCTGGATTATCATTGTTCTCTTAATGCTGTCAAATGTTTTCCTCCCCTCTACAAAATTACATTCATTTATATCTATCAGTTTTGGCAATAACTTTGCCATTCTTTAGCTAGTATACAAACACTTTATAGTCATGGTTTAAAATTGAAATGGGTCTGTATGAAGCTAGGTCTGATGGGGCTTTACCGTTGTTAGGTAATACAGCCATCACAGCTTTCTTCCAAGATGTTGGTGCCTGTCCTCATTTTAAAATAACGTTAAACAACATCTTCCAGATCCTTATCTCTTTATTCCCTTCCTAACTTCCAGACTTGCACAGGAATACCATCTGTTCCTGAAGACTTTCCTGAAGATTGATTATACATCACCATTTTTTTCTCATCCCCTCATATTTTACCTTAGCTTTTGAGCCTCATCTATGTTTATTCTTGTGCTAATTAAGTCTTCCATAAATATTTTCGTTAGCGCTATTTTGTGATTTCCACATTTCTCTGCTTTATACAAATTTTCATAAAATTTCCATAATATCTCTAAAACCTCTGCAGGATCTCTAGTTATTATTATTATTAGTAGTAGTAGTAGTAGTATTTTTTTGTTATAAGCTCCCAACTCTTTCTACTTTCTGCTGCCTAAGTCATTGTAGTACATGTTTTTGTGCTCTGGAATTATTATCAAAAAGTAGTTGCTTAACAGCAATCTTTCTAAATGTATGCATATTATCCAGAAACTCCCTTATTTTATCTTTAGCACTCTACACTTGTCCTTCTTCTTGTTCTGTGAGATTCCTCCTGATCTGCAATACATTTAGCTTTTATCACATTTGGCTTGAACAGATCCTTTTGACTCTGAGGAATTGTGATTTAGGGATATTCCGGATGATATGTAGGGGGCGGAAGCTTGTTGCATGCAAAAGTGAGTTATACTCAGGGAATTTCCTGAAAACCCGAGTAGCTAGGTGTCATCAGGATTCCTGCTAACCTCAACATCAAGGAAAACAATTGTCGATTTAGCCAGCAAACATTTGAAAATACCAGGGATGATTTGATACATTGTTTTTGTGAGAGAGGTTACCCTTCTGGTACTATCAGCACTGCTTGTCACTGGGCTTCCAATCAAGATAGAACTCATTTGTTACAATATAAGGACAAACCAAAAGATTTATTTAATCCTTTGGTTCGTCTGGTGACCACATATGGACGCAATACACGGGGGTTCATGAATATAATCAACAGACATTGGAACATTCTTATGGCCGAGGAGAGATTACACCCTTTTTTGGGGACAGATGCTCCTTTTCATTTAGGAGAGGACGTACATTGGGTTCCCTTTTTAGTCATTATAAGAGGGTGGGACCTAGCTCTATCATTCCCACTCAACGTACACTCACAGGTGGCCCAGTGTTGGGCTGCATACCATGTGGTCACTGTACATATTGCAACAAGGTTCAGAATACGAGTGAATTCAGTAGTCGTAATACATCAGAAGTCTTCAATATTAACTTCTGGGCTAACTGCAGTACAGAGTGGATTATCTATTTAGTCACATGTACATGCTCCTCATTCTATGTGGGACAGACCTCTAGACCTTTTTGTCTCAGGATTGGGGAGCAGCTTGGTGATATTAGGAATAAGCGTCCTAATAATGCTCTGTATAAGCATGTATATAAACATAACTCTGCATCTTTTTATTGTACTATTATTGATTGCATGGTAGGGAAATGTAGGGATAAATCAGGATGGCATGACATACTCAACTTTAAGGAACGCAAATGGATTATTAAATTAGGGGCTTTGTTCCCACCTGGGCTTAATGACCAATTATAAATGCACCAATTAACTGTTTTATGTAACACTATATATATATATATATATATATATATATATATATATATATATATATAAGTGGTTTCTGTTGGCTCATGCTTACTCACTGAAGAAGGCTATTACAGCCGAAACCGGTTTGGGACAGGTAATTGGGCTTACTACCCTCTACCTAGTTATGTGATTTTCAATTTTGTATTAAATTGTTGATTTCTACCTTCTCTGCTGGCTATATTCTTGTTTGGAAATCAGAAGAACCTGAGAATTGAGATAGAAGAGAAACTAGTGGAACAGGTTAACAAATATTTGGGAGAAGTGGTTGAAGAGAAGGGAAGTCTGAATGAGGAGGCCAATGCTAGAATCAGAGGGGCTGCAGACAACTGGTACAGGGTGTCAGGGTAGTGTATAACAAAAGAATGCCAACGAAAGTGAAAAGTAAGGTGAGCAAAACAGTGGTGTGACCAGTGCTACTGTATGGCACAGAAACATGGGCAGTAAAGACAGAGCAGTTGAGGAAGCTAGAGATGATGGAGACGAATTGCATGAGCAGGTCGTAGGATACACACTGTGGGACAGATGAAGAAATGAGGACAGATGGCCCAAAGTCAAAGTAGCTCCAATTTTCAGAAAAGGTCAAAGAAAATAGTGGTTTGGACATGTGTAGAAAAAGCAGAAGAAAATCTGATGAAGATTTGAGACAGACAGGAAGAAGGCAAGAGGAAACGAGGGCATCCAGCAAAGAGGTGGCTGGATTGTGTGAGAGAAGACCTGTGGCAGTCAGACGTGAGTGTCAAAGAAGGCAGGAGAGTGGCATTGAATAGGGAGAGATGGTGACACTTGACACAACACTCCAATCCCATGTCGAAAATGGGAGAAAGGGAAATGATGATGGTGATTTGACCAGTGAATGGAAAATAGGAAATTTACCCCAGGACTGACCCCTTTCCTTCTTATAGACAGAGGCAATGCTTAAATGCCCTACCTTACAGCAGGGACCTCTAATACACTAAAGGCAAGACCCAAACAAAATAATCTGGTACAAATGAGAAGTTTTTAGATATAGCTATGGCAAGGATAGTTAAACGCCTATGAGATAAAGCAGCTGGGTGATAAATGGGAAGCCTAGCTAGACTTAAAAAGTCCGATCAAGGATGACAGCCTGTATTCACCTATGAACATTATGAACATGTTTTTTTTTATTTGGGGGGGGGTATAGTGTACTCTGCCAGAAATTATTCTGTTAGCTTGGGCATAGGATCTGAATTGCCTAAACATACTAAGGCCATGCTTAGTTTAATGCTATTGGCTGCCAGAAAAAGCAATTACTGGAAAATGGAAATCAAAATCTAAGCCAACTGTAACTGAAGTAGTGGATATTTTAAAGGAGGTAGAACTGCAGGTGGGATCTTTAAAAAAGAAAATGAGATAATTAAATAGAAATAAATGGAACACCTGCAGAATAATATCCAAGAGGAGAAGGAGTGACATTTAAAAGAAGGCAGAAATTGAGCAATTAATGTCATGTTGGAGTGAATGATGGTGATTGTTAAAAAGAAAGAAAGCATGTATATAATGTATGAGCATGAAAATTAAGAATGTTAGTATGGTTTGTTTTCTTTTCTGTTACTTTTATGTATGCCTTTGCTAACTGACAGTTTAATACAGGTGTTTAAAAAAAGAATAACAGTGGTAATCGTAGCTGAATGAAAAAGCACCCCTGTGTTAGAAAGGTCAGAGAGAGGGAGAGAGTTGTTATTCAAATAGTGCAGGTTAAAAAACTGCACACCAGAATACATTGATAATGACTATGCATTTGTAATTTCTAAGGATAGGTGGAAATTAGGATTAACCTGGCAGGCTCTCATATCAGCATGTTAGCCATAATATACAATTATTGTCTGCCAAATTAAACCTATATATATATATATAATATAATATATATATATATATATATATATATATATATATATATATAAAATATATACACATATTATATATATATATATATATATATATATATATATATATATATATATATATATATATATATACACTGACTTATCCTAATTTTGCATTTGACCCTAAGAAAAGAAAGCTACTGTTTATTCCATTTAGTACTTTGACAGAGGTAGGCCTTATTTCCTTCTAGTAAACAAAGGTATAAAACCTTATGGAGAAAAATTCAAATTCATATTTTTCCCAAATGCTATAATATGATTGTTAACATATGATACTTCTTTATCCAGCAGGGTAGTTACTGCAAAAAATTAAGAACCATGAAATGAGGGTTTGATAGTGTCACCTTTAAACCTCAGATCAAGGAAATAGGTGTGTAATACAATCTGATTACTTAACCCAAAGTGTTTATATTTGGATTTTATTAAAACTGAGCTTCTGTCTTGCAAGACTGCAATTGCTGTGGATGACTATCATTGCAGGAGAAATATTTACTTTGGAGAAGGAAATACTGTATTGAAATCGTCTGCAAAAGTGGAGCTGAAACTTTGCTGTGAAGTTTAGGTTACCAGCTAATAACTTTAGGGACAACCTAAGTAACTTGTTAGTAAGGGTTCAGGATGGATGGATGGAATAAGAGTCTCATACAGAGGGGTAGAATAATTATGCACCGATTAAATGGAAATGTTGTTGGAGTCTGTGCCGTAATATTAGAGGATCACCTGTCTCTAACTGTAACTTTCCTAACATATGTACTAGGCAGTTAAATATATTCAGTTTTCATAGGGACAGTGGCAGAAGTTTTTATTGGATGACATTTACTGATACAGTACTTCTGTTCAGGAACTTAAACATTAATGCAGTGAACAAGAGAGATATCCAACAAAGCATAATTGGGGAAGAATGGCTTGCATCATCGGAACCTGAGTGAGGAATTTGTATTGGACTTCTGCACTACTTAAGGGTTGCACATCACAAATACTACGTTCAAACAGAAGAATACTACCAAGTCTTGTTAGTAGTAGAGGACCTTGGCCTAAGGTCAGTGACTGACTCTTGTTATAGCTTCAGGCTGGTGATTTTGACCAAATGGGCAGAAGCAGAAGTCCTGAATGTGTTGTGAGTCCTGGGAGTGCCCAAAATATGTCTGTGTGGGATGATTTCACATCTCCCTTTTGACAGCTTCTTCCAAACACTAGGGGAGGTTGGGAATGAGAAGCCTATTAAAAACATCAGTAGTCGAAGAGATGACGAGTTGTAACAAAAAGATGGTAATTGTTTGCCATGGTAGTTGCTGGGTGACACCAGCTGTGAAGAAAACAGACATGTTAGAGACCTTCTGTGAAGTGCTGCCCATAAATTCACCAGTTGTAACTGACTACTGAGAGGCTAGAAAGGTAGCAGCTGCTGCAGTCTGTAAATAAGAAGGCCTCAGTATTTGGAATATTTTTAAAAGTAATGAAAAATGACTAACAAGACTTCAAAGGGGATTTAGCAAACAATCAAGTGATTCAGGGGAAGTGGGTAGTAGGGCATTGCATATGTTTTTATTTGTGTATTTATTTTTATTTGTTTACTGCTGCAAAGCAGTGATCTAGGTGGACCATCTTCAGTCAGAACCCAGGAGCACATACTGATTAAGTGACTTGCTCAGAGTCAGATTGTCACAGATCTCAACCTCTTTAAGAGACCAGTGTGGAACAATGCAGAACACAGACCCTAGCAATGTGTGACAGACAGTCAGAATGTGGAACATCCTATTTTCGCACTGCAGAAAAATGCCCCATTGTCATTCAAGTGTAATTCACAATCTTTTCTCCAAGTCACCAGTTTTAGGAGGGATTAAAAGAGACAGAGGTAATATTGGAGTCAAAATCAGGGAGTGGTAACTATACAAATAAATTAAGGGAAGTAAATAACCAAGTCCTGTTACTTTAACTTTTACAGAGAAACCCTACTCCTGTCTGATTCATAGAGTGTACACACTCAGCCACTTACCTCTGCCCAATTAGGGAAAGAAAGCAACTGCAACTCCAACATAAGTCCATGACCCTTGAACTGTAGACAATTAGGAACAAAAAAATCCAAAGTTATAGCTCCCAGTAGGAGTGGCAGCAGTCAGCAGCCCAACAACAGAACCACCATGACAGTCCTACTCCTAACCTAAGTGACAAAGCAAATCTCAGCTCTTTTAGTATTCCCTCAGGTTGTTTGGTGATCTGTTATACCACCACTGTTCACTAATGCATTACAGTAGCCATTCTGACTTGGTGCCCAGTACCTGACACTGTATCCATCTGGTAGTCCTGAGTCTCATCTATCCACAGGGTCTGGATCAGGAAACGACAAAGAAATTAAATGAAAACCATAACGCTCCTCTTCGGAATCCAAATGGTGCTTTCTGTCACTCTCTGTGCCCTGCAATACACTTTTTGAAGGTATTGCATTGACATGAAAACTAGTAGTGGCATGCAGTTGGTGGAATTCTCTGCATCCATATTGGCTGCCTTTGCCTTAATAGGAGTGACTTTATTGGCCAGTACTTTCAATGTGGAACAGCAGAACAGCAGGGCTTAGTCAATGTTAAATGTGGAGCATTCTGTACAATCCAGAGGACTGGGCTGCTCAGCACATAACAAACTGAGGAAGAAGAAATGAAATCCAGGACTACAGGAAACGACTGATTAACAGCTTATTATCGTAATTGTCTGCACTGTGTGCCACATTTCTTCTCTGCAAAGATGGGAAAATGCTTCTTTCGTGTAAATTGCCAGGAGGTGGAAGAAATGTTTTGAGGAATTCCTGAACACTCTTCTGTAGTCTTATTTTCTCAGTGGATTACAGCCCTCCCTACATCACAAACTTGAAAATATACATACAGCAAAAAGGCCTGTTTTGCTGCAGGCCACCAAGGCAAAATCTAACATTGTACTGATAGTCTGATCATCTGTCTCAAATCCATTTATGGTTTGCCCCAATTTTTTATACACTCCTAATTGCCTTCCTTTATCATAGATTCATAAATGGAGTCAGACCCCCATGTTGACTTGGACTGTCTGTAGGTTGATTTGTTTCTCTCCTCAGATTGTAGAATGGATATGCTTATCCAAGGTTTTCCATTGCTGATGACAAAATTATTGAGTACAACTACCTTGCAGTCTGTGATAAATTTGTGAGAAGGAAACATGTTAGCAAGCCTTTTAAAGCCATTTCTTGAACAACTGCAGGTGTAATATTGGAATATTTTCTTGCATTTTTATTTCAAATATTGCAAAGTATTTTTCTTGGCAATACTTATGAACCAGTTTTTTTTTTTTTTTGTAACACCTTCCTTTTGTATAATATTTCTGATTTGAATGTATAACAACTCTTGATTATATAAACCCATTTTTTTGTGGAGCTTTTCTCCCCGGGCCTCTACTGAAAATGGACATATATCCAGCTAGACTAGCCCGGTCAACAAATGTAAAATAAAAATAAAAATAAAAAAAATAGTTGCTTATATATATAGAGAGAGAGAGAGAAAGAGAGAGAGAGGCTACTTCTGTGTAGTAGCATTTGCACAGTCCCTACAGCCTTGCATTTATCACTCCCTACAATGTTATGCAAAGGTTCTGTTTCTGTTTTACAGAACCTTCATTTGTCTGTTTCTCATGCTTTTTCAATATACTTTGTAAACCAGTGTGTATGTAGCCCACTGTCCTGGGCTGCCATTATTAGCCTTTCATCTTTCGGCTTGACTTCACTTCTTAACCATTATTACATCAAATTTTGGTCAACATGATGTTGTTCTAGAAGTTTTGTATGTTTACCACTGTAGTTGTGGCTTTCCGATTTTCGTTATTTTTCTTCTAGTCCTTTTCTTTATATTCTTTGTTTTGTTTTCCAATTCATGTCTACTTCTGATTTAATTTTCTTTCCCAGTCTTCTGTATGATGCTTCTGCTAAGGATGTCATCTTAGACTTCTCATCATGTTTCTTCCTTCCCTCCCTCTTTGGGCTGACATGCATGTTCCTATACATACCTTCTTATGTAAGCAGTGCTCCCTTGTTGGACTACAGCAGCTGAGCTGACATCCCTTATTTAAATGTTGAATGTTTTTCTCCAGTCCTCAGCTGAATGCAGTGGTGCAGCAGACCAGACTGCCACCCTTTAACCTGGGATGTGGGAGCCATGTGGTACTCACCCCTCAAGTACCTGTGCTGCTTTTCAAACACAGGTTGTCAGGGTCACAGTTGGGGCTCCATCCCCATATACAGTGGAGATAGGTGAGTAATAGTGTATTCTTGTATTCAAGTCACATTTCAAAACATTATGACAGAATACATTTACTTTTGTTCTTAAATGAAAATTTGTTCTCTACTTTTATATAACCTGCTTTGTATTTTTTTCTAACTGTGCTGCCAGTTTTCTCTGTCAGACCTCACTAAAATGAGTTCTCAGTTAACAAGCTTAAGTGAACAGATGAATAACTCAGTGGTTATACCTTCCTTTGAGGAAATATTATCAGAAGGATATGATGGGATTGTGTTCATTTCTGTGGATGAAATTGCTGTGACAGTTTCATTGTCATTATGGACAAGACTGTGACTGTATTGGAAATACAGCTAGAAATGTTTAAGGAACTAGTTTATGTTGAGGTTTCATGAGTAATGTGCCTTTTCCTGACTGCATGGAGGGTGGGAACTTCCTTCTTGACAGACAGAGATGGATTGTAACCACCATTAAAAATAAATAAAGAGGACAGCAAGGTATGTTCCAGCTGTAGAAGGATGAGTCTCAGTCTTCTTGTGACAGCCTTTGCCAGCATGCTGAAAAGGGGACTTTGTCCAGTAGTCAGTACTCTGACAGCAGCAACAAGTGTGGATTCTTTCCTGTCTGTGATCCTCAGATTCAGGAGGAGCAGTGTGAATTCCTTCCTGTTGGTGCAATAAAAGAACTATGTTTTGCCCTTATGCTAATAGTAAAGGAGTCAGGAGAGTTTGCTTCTATTGTTTACATGCGTTTTGTGATCCTGCAAAAAATGCCTAAGACCATTTATCCTGGAACATCTTATGGGAACAACAGCAACAATATGGGATCCAGGGCTACATGTGTTTTGTTGGATTCACTTCTGATACTGGGAATACTGAAACATTAAATTTCAGTGTTTTGAGACCAGAAGAACAAAACACCAAAAACATGCAAAATCAAAAAAAAAAACAAAAAACAAATGTGAAACAGCAAAAAAAAAAAAAAAAATACAAACTCCCCTGACATAAACAAACACAATAAAAAAAAAAAAAACATAACACTGTTCTACGTTTATGCAGGGAGGCAAACCCCCCTGCACCCCCCACCCCCACTACACACACACACACATATATATATATATATATATATATATATATATATATATATATATACAAAGTCTGAGGTCGTATTAACACAAAACAGCAACACATCTACCTATACAATCCCATTACACACACACACACACATGCATCCCATTACACACACATGCACACACACTACACATGTAAATCATTCACCTCTCTCAACACCTATACACACATACATGCTCACCTACCTACCATAAACTATACTTTCAACTTCAAAAAATACAAAACATACACATCCCTACCCTAAATTCTGAAATAGTACACATTTAACTACATCTCCGAACATAACCAACCTGCATCTTCAACTCCCACAAACCACTACATTTTAAAGTAACAGCACACTATAAATACAAACCAGGACACAACTACTGCACATTTGACAAACTCTGATTCAACAAAGTGCAGTTTCGAGCAACTGCACTTTCATTCTTCTGGTCTTGAGATACTGAAATTCAGTATTTTGAGTATCAAAAGTGAACCCGTTTTGTCACATTCTGTGTATTAAATAAAATGTGACCATAGGACTTGTCTGCCTTGTCACAATTTAATAAGGGTGTATCTATGGTACATCCAAGGTTTAAAAACTGATTAATTTGTGGACATGAGGGCAGCATCTTTGCTATTTGTGGAGGATAATATCCTCTTTGACTTAAATTACGTTAATCTGCAGCTGTAGCATTAGACTGCCAAGAACGAAGGGGTTGGAATGAAAATCAATACTTGGCTAAGGATTTGATTACCATAGTCAGATCTAGACACCTTAGCTTCCTTGGTTCTGCCCCTGAATCTTCCGGTAAAAGAAAAAGGGAAATCTCTCCCTGGATTCTTCAGATTCTTTTGATTCTGAGGATGACCATGAGGAATCCACCTTTGAGGAATGAAAAGCTCAGAATTACCCTCAATCAAAGAAGAGGATAAGAGAATTTTTAAAACTTCCAGAGCATAAACCTCTTGCCATTCCTATAGTGTAGAGGTAGTGGGCGATGTCTTGTTGGACTCTTCCTTGGCAGCCAGATTCCTTCCCACCTCCTCCTCAGAAGTAAGATAGATTTTACAGAGTTCTGGATTCCCATAGGCAACTTTTTAAGAACCCTGTAGCAGATCCTGAAGTGGTGACTCAGGGTCCTAAAGAAGCCACAGTTAGCTCTTCTTAAAAACCCGTGCCAATGGACAGAGAAAGTAGAACCTTGTACAGGTTTGGGAAGAAAGTTTACACTTTTGCTACCTTGGGTATAAGGGCCGTAAATTGCCAATTCCATATGGTCAAATGCCATGAGACCCTCTGGGACCAGATGAAGCAACAACTGGTGGGGATTGAAAATAAGGCCCTCTTTAAGGAACTGCTAGACATATGTACTGTTCTCAAGTTGCTACATTGCTTGTACTGCGGCTGTGAAGCACTGGAAGCATCTAGCAGGGCAGTACCTACAGGATCAGTTATTAGGAGACATGCCTGGCTGAGGAAGCAGTCCCTCCCTGAGCATATCAGATCAAGTCTTTTGACTGCTCCTTTGGACAAAGACTACCGTTTTGGTCTAGGATAGGTCCAAGTCCATGCAGGCTGTTAAGGGCTTTCTTCATATTCAACCACCCTGTTTCAGCCATAACTATTCTAGCAAACACTGGTCCTTTCCAGCTTCCCAATCTGAACCAAGACATAGGAGACCTAGAAGGGACAGGAATCAAAGGTGGTAACAGCGGCTGAAACTGTGGCAAGCTGACTTTAATAGGCCTACAGGATCCCATCAGTAGGCTCCCAGCAAGAAGCAATCCTGACTCTCCCATGCTCCCCCCCAAGTCCCACCCCAGCCTCCCTCTCCACCCTTCCCAAATTAGGAGAGCGGCTGTCCTTCTTAAAAAAATTAGACACACATTACCAGGGATCAGTGGGTATTCAAGATCATAAAAAGAGGCTACAAACTTTAGTTCAAGCAATCTCTGACTTGCTCAGGCTTCCCAGACATTCCTCCAAATCAGAGTCAGGGGCCACAAAACAAATTCAGCTACTGTGTACCCAAGGTTATGTGGAACCAGTGCTCAAAATTAGAGGGAAAGGGATTTTACCTAAGGCTGTTTCTAGTCCCAAGAAAAGAAGATACCTGGAGGCCTATCCTGGACTGACGAAGCTCAACAGATTCTTACAGGTGCCAAAATTCAAAATGCTAACCCTTCAAAAACTGTTGCCCATGACTTTCCCAATGTCTGCTTGGTTACCCTAGATCTAAAAGACACATACCTCCACATTCCAATAGAAAAAACTCTTAAGAGGTTCTTAATGCTTCACATCTATTCACATCAGACCTTCAAGAAAAACACTTGCTCCTCTGTGGGATCTCAGTTTCATCTTGGAGAAGCTCACCCCCCCCCCTTCAAGCCAGCTGCCTCCAGAGACATCAAGTTCTTGACCTGAAAGACAGCTTTTTTTGCAAGCCATTACTTTAGCTAGAAGATAAAAAGAGCTTCAGGCCTTTGTCTGTAGAACCTTTTCTCACTTTCCACCCTGACAGAGTCCCTGTTAGGACCAACCCCTCCTTTATGCCTAAAGTGGTTATATTGATCTCTTTGAACCAGAGCATCCACATACCAACCATCTTTCCTAACCCTCAAAATAAAGGGGAAATAATCCTCCACTTGCTGGATATGCATAGACAACTCCATTACTACCTAGACAGAATAAAAAAAATGTCAGAAAGTCTGACCAGCTTTTTAAGACCTTTGCCTGTAACTCTGAAGACCAGTTTCTAAACAAACAATTTGAAAATGGATCTCCCACTGTATTTTGTTTTGCTGCAACCACTATGGAAAAAAAATCACCAGACTCTGTTAGATCACACTCCACTAGGGCTGCCACCACGTCTGCTGCCTTTCTTAAAGGGGTGGCCACTAAGTTTGTTTCAGAAACAGATACATGGTCCTCTGTGTATACCTTCACCAACACTATTGCCTTCCGATATTTTCCAAGTCTAGAGCTGAGTTTGCCACTGCAATTTTACAGGACATCCAATCCTCTCCATAAAATTTCCCATCCGCCCTCTTACCAGCTTTGGGAGTTATCCCATCAGTTAGGACCAATTGTTCCTGATTTCCAGAGATGTCCCTGATTTTGACTCAAATTTCAGCTCTGTCCCTCTTAATTCCTCCTAAAACTGGTGACTTTTGGAGGAAAGGTGGTGAATTATACTCCGTAAATAATGGCAATAATTAAGAGTTATAAATTTATTTTACTTCATAAACTGTATATTAATTAACATTCTTTTATTCTGCCAATGTCTCAAGTTAATAGTATTAAAATTTTAAAAATGTCCCTGATTGCCCTTATTTTTTCTGGGTTTGTCCCTGATTCTGTTGAAATTTGTCCCTGATTACTTGAGAGCTATGTGCAGCAGTAAAACATGAAGAACATAGTACAGTTGTGTAAACTTACCATAAATGTAGATGTTTGCATATATTCACTGTTGAAGTATTCTTTCCCTCCCTTCATCCCCTGTTGCTTCAAAGGCTGGGGGTGGGCATTTTCCTCTCTAGATTCAGATTATTCCCCCTCCTCTGTTCAGATTAGGCTCAAGGCTACACAGTATAGTATCCTCGGGCTAAGGCACTTGACCTTGGAGACCAGTTAGGGGGTTCTTTCTGTTTGGGGTAAGAAAGAATGGAAATTATGGCGCCAGCTGACTCTTTTTCTACCCACATATCTTGACCTTGGTCAGGACGTCTACTGGCTCCTGGAGTGGGAGGAAATTCTCTGATATGTGGGCCAGCCAAGGGCTTCCACGGCAGGAAATCCCATCAGTTAGGACTGCAACAGTGAATAAACTTGAACATCTACATTTATGATAAATGTACACAACTGTACTTTTGCAGTGCTTAATTAGTTTACTGCCATAACAGTAATTAATCATGCATTTCTGAGGTTGTCTGATGCAGATAATACCCTTTTATGCCATGTTTAACTTATCAAGGAAGTCTAAGATTACCATGCTGGGCCAGTTATCAAGGATCCCGAATCCTCACCACTGACACTGGAGAGGGATGTGCACTTAGAACACAAATGGATGCACACAATATTCCAGATGCAGACCTCTCTGCATCAAGTACAATTTCTCTGCATCAAGTACAATTTTGCTTAAGAGCATACAGGGAAAACACTCAGCCCAGGGTCTGGATGTCTCTATATCTGTCTCGCTCCAGATCTCCAATAAGACTCCATACTAGTACAGCTGTAGGATTAGGTCCTCAGCCAAGTGTCTCTCACACACACACACGCACACATGCACACACACACACACACACACACACACACACACACACACACACACACACACACACACACACACACACACACACCTGGGAAAGGCTGGCACAGATGTACCTGCTGTACCCCATCTGCCCAGAGTATAAGGTAGTTATCACTGCCACCAGACCAGACACTTCAAAATTAGCTACTATAACTCTCTTAACAAAGGGTGTCCAATTATAATGTGTAGTATTAACACTAATACAAATGGTAGTAGTTCACAAAGATAACTAGGCCTTCTGGAGTGGCCCACACAGTGTCACCAAATAAATATAAGTGCTCTCAAAGGTTAGATACTAAGGACCAGCTACAATAAAAGTTTTATTATTTATTATTAAATATATTTAAATGAATGTGAAATTACTGAATATATATTCACAGTAAACCACAATAAAAGAACATGAAACTACTGAATATATATTCACAGTAAACCACAGAGTTCAAATCACAGAAAATATTGAAAACAACATTCATGGATAGACTCATGCAAATAAAGAAAATCAATCTGTAAAGTAAGCTTCAATATATTCCTGACTGAATCTAAGAGAATTTTCTGTTCCCAAATAACTTACTTGGGCAAGGCAAGATGAAATACATGAGCAGTCTTTCTATTCAGGCTCCCAGACAGAATATTCTATATTCTGAGATTACTCCCTGTAAAGTATATCCAAGATGACTTCCAGAATGACCTCATCAGGTCATCTGACTCTAGGCCCCCACAATATCTCCTTTTGAAGTTTGAGACAGGACTTTAGCAGACTTCTGCAATACACATTTAGAGATTTTATGGCAATGCCTAGGAGCCAGAAACATTTAAAATATGTCCCCCTTCTTTACAAAAGCTACCAGATAATGGCTGCTACCAGACCTACCATCTCAGGGTCTACTCAGCACTGTGGGGTAATGTTCAGTGATTTAACAGCTCATTTACGTTTCCCTTAATTGTCTTAAAATAAACCAGCTATTTAACCATTCCTGTGCCTGTGCCAGTGTCCTCTATTAAAACATATGCATTTAATTCAGATGCCATAATACATGTACATTCTCTTTATTTCAACAGGGTGCACTGTTGATACATTTTGCACAATTAGCACAAGCAGAGCTCGCAAATACATTTTCAGCGCAAACATCTGTACAAATCAGCTAGTTGCACTGGCACAAGTCATACATCCATTGCCCTACCTCTCCCTGGCATGAATGGCAGTACCTCCTGTTGTCACAGAATCTTAGGAATTACAAGGTAAGTATGTCACAACACTGTTTGCACCTTGTTGATAACCACCCTCATAATGATCCCCTCACACTTCTAGAAGGGAAAAGCAGGTCAGGCAAGAGATAAATTTGCAGATGCTCATCCAGTCATCAAGTTCATTTTGAAGGATGCACAGGTGTCACCATTTTAAACATGCATGGGCAATTTAGTCCAGAGATGATATAAACATAGGGTAATACATTTTTTCCTTCTAGTGTGTTTTATTTATTTATATGTTGGTCGAGATTTAGATCCTTACTTGAGTTTGTGCAGGTGCTTTTCTTGTGGGCATGCAACAGATCAAGGAGGGATGCGTCTTTAATGACACTTTAATGACATGACATAATATTTCACTAGGAATCCATACTTTACCCAACTGCCTCTAAGGCCCTGCAACCTCCAGGCAGGTGTATTCCCCGCTCCGCTCCCCACCCTGCCCCCATATCCCTCCCGCCCCCACTACCTCTAAATTTATAGAGATATCAAGCCCATCCCCCCTCCTCTCCTCCATTCACGACTGATCTCTGATTAACAACTCCCCCCTCCATATTAATTAGCCACTCCCTCCAAATTCAGTAAGCCCTCCTAATCCCCCCTCCCCATCAACTACCACCTACTCTCTATCATGGTAAAAACCACGTATTCCATCATCCCTTCACTATCACTATTTCTTCTTATTCCTTACCTTTTATCACGCTATGAACACCAAACACTAACAGGAACTCCTCTTCCCAAGGTCCATACTTCCATATACACACACCCTCCATCTAACCTTATAGTTCCTTCTCCTCACCCAGAAAAAACTCTAACCTTTAATAATACGCATCTAACCCTCCACTACCCTAGATCAACCTATAATAAATCTAACCTCAAAATACTATATAAACTTCAAAGATTCTTAGATCACCTAAAACAATGTATTACTCAACATGGGGACATCCACCCTAATCCAGGCCCTGCCTCTCACCTAGACCCTGCCACCTCAACACTACCCCATACTCCTAATACCTCCCTCATTCTTCACCTCAACCTAAGAAATATAAACAATAAAGTACCCAGCTTACATGCTCTGATAGCCACACATTCCCCAGACATTATGTGTCTTTCAGAAACATGGCTCAAACCTGCCATAAAGGACGAAGAGATTCTTCCACCTGGCAATAATATCCTAAGGAACGATCGAATAACCATAAAGGGTGGGGGGAATAGCTGTAATGTTTAAAAACAGACTTAACATAATTAGAAACACTTTGCACCCCCCCCAGGTCTCCAATATAGAACTCATTCCAATAAAGATTTGTCTAAACTCCCAAAAATGTATCAATCTTGTAGTGATCTATATCCCACCAGGGAAAAACCTTGAAAACCTTGAACAAACTCTAAGTTGGTTAGCCGCGCACTACCCCCAAGAAACCATTATACTAGGAGACTTCAATATTGACTGGTCCCACTGCTCCGCAAAGGCTAATCCCCACCCAATCAATCTTTATGGCTTCTCCCAAAATATCACAACTCCTACCAGAATTGGTAATGCACAGCAAAAGGAGAGTACGATTGACTGGATTCTCACTAATAAAGATGCTAATAATTACATCACCGGTACCCTCCCCACAGCCTTAGCGACCACCTTGTCACTTATATTATAAAGCACAAACTCTGCTCTTCATACCCACCCCTATATAAACTTATTAGAAACAAGAAAAAATTCAACCTAGAACTATTTCTAGCGGAACTAAAATCCTGTAACTGGTACACCCTTACTACTCTTCCCCTAGCCGAGAGTGTGTCTTACTTCAATGACACTTTCCTAAATATTCTCAACTCCCACGCCCCAAATCGCCTTGTTAGAACCAAAGACCATATAGCTCCCTGGCTAACAAAAGAAACCAAAACAAAAATTAAACTCCGCGACCAAGCTTGGAATAAATGGAGAGCTACTAAAACTCCCCTAGATCGCATCAAATTCCAGAAGCTTAGAAACTCCACAAAATCTGACATTACTAGAGATAAAAAACAGTATTACTGTCACCTTCAGGATAAACATCAGTCTAACCCAAAAAAGTTTTGGGCTGGATTTAACAACCTTCTTCATCCTGGTAAATCTTCTACCCCAACACCTGAGAAACTCATAAGTAAAAAACCAGAAGAAATAGCCAACGCCTTTAACATTTTTTTACAGAGACCATCCAGTCCCTAGCCAACCAGCTACCCACTTCCTCTCCATCTTTAACTATTCCTCATGACTCACCCCCTCGCTCCTTTAACCTTCAAACAGTATCCACCTCCTATATTCATACCGTAATAAAAAAACTAAAACTGTCCACCCTTGCGGCCGATCGTCTCCCAGCGGAATACCTCCAACTAGCCTCTGATGTCATTGCCTATCCGATATCAATCATGATCAACAGATCCATAACTGAGGCCACCATCCCCTCTATTTGGAAAACTTCGTACATCATTCCATTACATAAAGGAGGCCCTTCCACTGAAACATCTAATTACAGGTCTATCGCTATACTATCTCCAATAGCTAAAATTCTGGAACGGTGTATTCACAAACAACTTCTACACTACCTCACCATCAATAATCTACTGTCTAGTACCCAGCATGGTTTTCGCCCCCATCATAGTACTGCCACTGCCCTCCTCTCCTTTGTCGACTCAGTAAATAGCAACCACAACAAAAACCTTATATCCTCTGCACTCTTTCTTGATCTATCAAAAGCTTTTGACATGGTCAACCACCAACTATTACTCCGCACCTTCCAAACCCTTCATCTGGACAACTTAGGCCTAAACTGGTTCAAGGATTACCTTTCTGGCCGGCAACAAGCAGTCCAATGGCAAAATAGTTTATCTCAACTACTCCCTAACAACATAGGCGTCCCCCAAGGCTCCATACTTGGTCCCCTTCTTTTCTCTGTTTTTATAAATGATCTTCACACTATCATCCCCAGTGCCACCTGCATCCAATACGCAGACGACTCTACCCTGATCTGCTCTGATCTTTCTCTCCAGAAACTTCAAGTAGCCACCCAACAATGTTTTGCCATAGTTGAAAAATGGTTCTCTGACCTGAAACTTATTCTCAACCCAACTAAAACCAAGTTACTATTATTCTTCCCCTTGTCTTCCACTTCCTTAACCCTAACGTCGCAACCGTCTAATCCTAGCTCCTTTTTTGTGGAATCCTCTAATGGAACCATCATAGAGCCTGTTTTCCACACCAAGCTTTTAGGTGTTACTATTGACCACAAGCTCAAATTCGATCTCCACACTTCCCAAACCATTAAATCTGTTAACAAGAAACTAGGTTCAATGTACAGAATCAGGAACTTTCTTACTCCTCATGCAAAATTAACCATTGCCCGTACGCATCTTCTTTCCACGTTACTATATGCCTCCCCGGTATTTTCCTTCCTGAATAAACGTGAGGTCAACAACCTTTCTACCACCTACCACCACACAGCCAAATTCATAACAGGAACACCTTATCGTACCCACCATTGCCATAACCTCAAGAAACTCGGCTGGTTAGAACTGCCCAATCTTCTTAAATTTAATCAACTCACGGAAGCCTTCAAAATAATTCATCAACCTGCCAAAACCCCCTCACTGTCCAAAATCCTGACCCCATACACCAACCTTAGTTCCCTTCGGTCATCAAATAGTATTCAAGTATTAACCATCAAATCTAACAACATAGGTGGTGATGCTCTTTATGCTAACTCTATTGGAAAGCAATGGAATTCCCTTCCCAATAACCTTAGACTCATGACTTCACTCACTCCATTCAAAAACAATCTTAGAGAATATTTCAAGTCCCACTGGTTATGCCCATGTCCAACCCCAGATTAATACCCATAGCTTTAACATCATACTGCTCTCTTCTCTCTCTCAAGCTATTTACAATCAATTTACTTCCTCCTTATCTACCTATGTTTTCTGACCTATTCAACCTATGTTTTGTCTCTACAAGAATGTATATAATGTTTGTTTTACTGTTTTGTTATTCCTTACAATGTAAGACTTCTATCAAATTGTAGTGCCTAACTGTTCTTATGATTGGGAGCTTTTCTCCCCGGGCCTCTACTGAAAAAGGATATGTATCCAGCTAGACTAGCCTGGTCAACAAATGTAAAATAAAAAATAAATAAAAATGCAAGACTTAGATATCCACAAAAGAGTCTATACAAGACTGAGTATAGAGATAGGTTTTCAAGTCTGTCTTGGTAGCTAAAGGTCTTTAAACTAGTAATCTTTTTAGCTAGGAACTGCTGGGGTGTCTAGCTGTGTGATGTCTGGAAGATTGTATACCACAGAGAGCATCGTACTCTGTACTTGGTTTAATTAGAGAAGAGAATAGAGTGGTGGCAGCTCCTTTTGACCTGGATGAGATAGCTTTAAATATCAGTTGTGCTAAGTAAAAGAAAATCTTGACTACTAATGCTACATGATATTTAATGAGAGGGGAGTTGTTGACCAAGGTGCCAAGTTTCCTGACTGCTGTAACATTTTGGTGTGAGGTGCAAGCTATACTGTTAAGTTGAGAATTAATTTTTTTTTTTACCAGATACGACTATACTGCACAGTGTTGCATTTAATTTTTCCATTTGACATTTTATCATTAGTTTCTAAGGAATAGTTCTTGCTGTACTAATACTTTATCAAGGGATGATCTGAGAGTAGCATCTAGCTTGCAGTCATTGGCAAACTTTTTAGCTATAGGTCTAGGTGTAGAGTCTGGAAGTTAAAAATGTATATGCCAAAAAAGGTGGTGTCCCAGTACTGAACCCTGAGGTAAACTACTAGTTACTTCCTTCTACCCTTCTTCTGAGGAGTCGCATGCCAGTTTAACTATGCGAGTTCTGTCTTTCAACCAGTTTGTCTATATTTAAGCTTCTTAGGTTATTAGGAAAAACACAGTATGAGGGATGGTATCAAATGCCTTTGCTTGATCCAGGTATTGTTTGTGTAGATAAAGTGGCTACTACCACTGCCTCTGTGACCTTCTTTAAGATGTTTACCAAATTATGTAAATTTGACTTTTCTAAAAAAAAAACACTGAGGGTGTAGCTGTGTATGAAGTTAGACATAATGCATTCCATTACCTTGCAAATTAGACAAATTAGGTTGATAGCTCTGTAGTTCCTGGAATATGTGGTAACCCCCCCCCCCCCATCCATTAGAAAGGGATGTTATTACAGCAGTTCTCCCTACTTCAGGGACATACCCTGTGGCTAAGCTTAAGCTTAGGTGAGATTCCATGAGGGTGTTTTTGGTGCTATTTATAAAGCATCCAGGAAAATTGTCTGAATCTGTGGAACAGACCTCTCAACCAATCAGAGACATATTTAAGCAGAATCAGGGAAAAGTCAAGAAAAAATCAGGGACACTTAAAATATTAGTGCTGTTAAGTTGAAACATTGAAATAATCAGAGCATATGAATTAATAAACCATGTGATAGTGTTCAATCTCGCCGTTTGTTCTTACACATGGGTTCGGAGCCGATCCTCGGCTCCGTGCCGGCCTCTTGCAAGCTCTGCATCGAGAAGAAGCTCGAGACAATCTAATACCCACAATCCCCCTCTGCCTTTACCCCAGATCTAGTTTGCCGCTGCTGCATTCGCATCGTTGGGAGCTAGCTCGAGGGTTTTCTAAGCTAAGATATAACTTTTTGTTGTATTTTACTAAGAATTTATTTTACTTAATATTGTTAGTATTACCTGGTGTGATTGTGTTCTGGTTCCGTAGTTCTTTGGTACCGTTAACCCTTTTATCGGTATTTTTGTACCGGGGCCTACACCCTTACCATATACTGCTATATTGAATCAATTTACCTGATTGTGACTAACCGGATTTGACATTTACCTGATTGTGACATTTACCTGATTGTGACTATTTTACCCGGATTTGACTGTGTTTTTGTTTCTAGACTTGTTCATTACCTACAATGTCTGAGAAGGCAAAGTCTGGTTTCAAGCGTTGTCAGTGTGGCCAAAAAATGTCGGTCACTGACAACCATAGTTCCTGTGTCTACTGTCTTGGCCCTCTCCACTTACAAGAGGATTGCTCCATTTGTCACTCTTTCAGTGGGAGGGTCATGACAGATAGGCGCAGGAAACTAATGGACAGAGGTCTGTTGAAACCAGCTTTCCAAGAGGCTTTGGATGCTTCTGACCAGGCATCGAAGTCCTTTAAGGAATCGAAGACATCGGAGCCCAAGTCATCGGCTCCGAGCTCTTCTTCAAAGGTTAGATCACCGGTTCCACAGACTTCGGGGCCGAGTGTTCAACTGGTGTCGGTTCCTGAGCCTCGAGTCTTGGAACCGGTGATGGAGCTCCCTCCTTCGGCCATATTGAGGTCGGCTCCGTCTTCGGTTCCTTCGACCCGTTCCTCCTCTAAACTTTCGGATGTCGATGTGGATCGTGTGGTGCAGAAGCTGCTGGAGCATTCGGCCCTCTCTAAACTTATTTCAGTTTCCACCCAGCTGGTGTCGAAACTTGAAGGCCTTCCTGTATCTCCATCCATTCCTCCTCCGAGACCGATTCAGTCTTCGGAGCCGGAAGAGGCTGATCTGCTGATTGTGGAGCCCTCGGGTCCAGAACCGTCCTTTTCTCGGTCTGTTCCCCTCACCTCGACTCCGTCGGACCCGGTACCGGAGTCTCGGAGCCGACGGTCTGTTCTTGGTTCGGGGCGAGTCGAACCGGCGTGTCGGTTCCGACTCTCCCTCGGGCCTCGGCACGGATCGATTCGGCTCCGTCCTCGGGTCGATGCCTTCGTGCCCGTGTCGGGATTCTTCCCATTTCTTTGGAGCCGGAGATTCTTCGATGCGGGACCGGGGCGTTCGACCTGATGAGGAAGGTGTTGTCTACCCAGACAACCACATCAGTGGAAGCAGTTTCTCCTCCCCATAAAGGGCCTTTGTCTTCATCTGCACCCACGGCCACATCCAAGCGTCGGGCACCAGTGTCTCAGCCACCCCTGGAGGTGCCCCTCTTCCTCCGAGGCTTCTTCGGATGCTCCCCACGAGGAAGTCCCTAGGAAGAGACTGTGTAAGAGGAGACACTTGGATTCTCCACAAGAATCCATAACATCTGATACTGACTTAGATGAGTCAGAAGGGTCCCTAAGTCACCTTCAGAAGATGTCTCTTTTCAGACATTTTGGAGATCCTGAAGCAGAGAGGTGACTGGCAGTCCCTTCCCTTTTGAGGATGAGTCAGTTCTGCTGAAGGCATTTGGTGCTCGCCCTTCCTCCTCCTGGGTCACTCCGCCCTTCGATGAACTAATGGAACTTATTGCTCGAAGGCGTGGAGGCTCCTGACACAGTGGAACCTGTTCCTAGGAAGCGAACAAGTACATCACAGCACCTCAGGATAAGTCCTACCTTACTAAAGGAGTTCCAGTAGACGCTATGGTGGTGGCTGCAGCCACGAAAAGGAGATGTCGGAGTCTTCTTGTCTGTCCATCCGCCTAATAAAGATTCTAGAACGATGGATAGATATGGGAAGCGCATTTTTAGTTCAGCGGCTTTTTCCATGCGGTCCCTGAACTATTTGACCCATTTTACACGTCTGCAGAGGGATCTAGTCAAAGAGTTGGGAGATACCCTCCAGGGTTCTACAGATGCAGCTGTCTCAGAGAAAGTGACAGCGCAACTTAATACCCTAACATCGATTGTTAACTCGTCCATGAGGCTGATTTCCCACGCCGAAGGTTCGAGTAGGGCAGCAGCTTCAGCGATTGCTCTTCGTAGACAATCCTGGATGCGCCTATGCTCCTTTGGAAGCCTTCAAGTCTTCCTTTACAACGCCCCATTTGACGGTGCCACTCTTTTGGCCCCAAGGTAAAGGAGACCCTTACCGGTGTGAACAAGAGGGAAAGACTCTGTCTGCTGTCGGAGTCCGTTTTCCACCCCAACCAGACCGTACCCCAAAGGGCAACGCGGTGGGAAAATGTGGTTTGAAACAAAATCAAGGGTCTTTCCGGGCACACAGGGTGATGCCCCTCTAGAGGCAGAGGAGGGGCAGAGGTGGAAGACGCCGCCCTGGCGGCAGAGGGGTCCGCAACATCAAGGTGACAGGGATACACTCCTGGTAAACCTTTCCAGCACTCCTGAGAGGAGGCCCGACTGTCCTGCTCTGGAGGCAGTCGGGGTCTTAGCCTTTTACCCTCAGGCCTGGCAAGATATAACTACAGACAATTGGGTAAAAGCGTAGTTACCAGAGGTTACACCATACCCTTCCTATCCTATCCCAATCCAAAGAAAAGACTGCCAGATGTACCCCATCTGAGAGCCAGCAGCTTTAGAAATTTCAAAGTTGTTAGACAAAAGAGTCATCCAGCCAGTCCCAGCGGACCAGCAAGGATTCGGGACTTACTCAAGGTTCTTTTTAGTTCCAAAGAAAACAGAGGACTGGAGGCCCATTCTAGACCTGAGTTACCTCAATACTTTCGTCAAGAAAGAAAAGTTCCGAATGGTCACGCTTCAGTCGATCCTTCCATTTCTACAGAAGGGCAGTGGATGTGCTCAATAGATCTAGAGGATGCATACTACCACATCAAAATGGCCAGGGCATCCAGAGATCATTTGCGCTTCCAGCTGGGAGCCAGTCACTTTCAATTTCGAGCCCTGCCCTTTGGTCTGACCTCAGCCCCCAGGGTCTTCACCAAATGCATGGCAGTGGTAGCGTCTCACTTGAGACGCCAGGGATTCCAGGTGTTTCCGTATCTGGACGACTGGCTCCTTTCAGCCACCACCGCGCCAACTACTGCAGGCCAGAGACTATGTTCTTCAACTGTGTGTTCACCTAGGGATCTCCGTAAATTTCGGAAAATCCTTACTTCAGCCATCACAAAATATCTTGTTCATAGGAGCAGAGTTAAACACACGGCAATTAATTCTGAGGCTTCCCACAGAAAGGGTAGTATCGCTGCAGACTCACATACGTCTTCTGCTCTTGTCAAGGAAATCTCCTGCAAAACTAGTTCTGAAGGTGTTGGGCCTCATGTCAGCCTCCCTTATTGCAATTCCCCTGGGAAGGCTGCACATGAGAGTTCTACAATGGCTACTGTTTGCTCAATGGTCATTTCAACAGCTGCCTCTAACACACGAGATTCTCATAACAAAGACTTGCAAAACAGACCTAAACTGGTGGCTCCAAACGTGCAACCTTTCCCAGGGAGGCCGTTTGTGCTACCCACGCCACAGTTACGGTGACCACGGACGCTTCCCTGATAGGGTGGGGGGGCATCTTTCAGGGACAGACAGTCCAAGGCGAATGGACCAATTTGGAGTACAATCTGCACATCAATGTACTAGAGTTGAGGGCAGTGTTTCTAGCGTTGCAACACTTTGCTCCCCTTCTTCCTCTAGGGACTATTGCAGTTCAGACGGACAACATGTCGGTAGTCTGGTACATAAACAAACAAGGGGAACCAGGTCCTATCAACTATGCAGAGAGGCCATGAGAATTTGGCAGTGGGCAGAGTCCACGGGTCGCTTTCTAATAGCAACGCACATCCCGGGGTCATCCAACGTCATAGCCGACAAGCTGAGCAGAGCAATTCTGCTACCACACGAGTGGTCTCTGAAACAGTCAGTGGCGAAAAGGATTTTTCGCACATGGGGCCAGCCTTCCTGTGACCTGTTTGCGTCTCCAATGAACGCCAAATGCAGGAGCTACTTTGCCCTATTACCCCCTCCAGGGGAAGTCCCCAGGGACGCACTGGTTAAGATTGGCCCCGGGACTCCTGCACGCATTTCCTCCATTTCCTCTGATACCGAAATTTCTCCAGAAAGCCAGGAACCTTCACAGGACGATAATTCTCATTGCTCCATTCTGGCCTCGTCAAATTTGGTTTCCCTCCCTGAAAACTCACTGCATTCGGGGACCCTGGATTCTGGACCCAGAGCGGATCTGTTGACTCACTCGTCAGGGGTTCCCATCCCGCTCCTGTCACTCCATCTAGCAGCTTGGCTGCTCCAATTCTAACTTAGCCAGGTCTGATCTCTTGTCACCAGCAGTTCAGAATATATTAGTGGCTTCGCATAAGGCTTCCACTACTAAAACATATACTAGCAAATGGAAACGGTTTGTATTCTGGGCGAATACACACCACGTTGATCCCTTTACAGCTCCTTTGAATAAGATTTTAGAGTTCTTGACAGACTTATTTCATCAGGGTGCTTCTCCTGCTACTCTAAGAGTTCAATTGGCTGCCATTTCGAATTTCCATGTGGAAGAGTGTGGAGCTCCTATCATGGCTCACAGACTTTGTAAAGCCCTTTTAAAAGGAGTTTTTCATATTAGACCTCCGGTCAGATCTCCTACGTCACCTTGGAGTCTAAACTTGTTACTATCTAAATTAATGTTGCCCCCTTTGAACCTGCCTCTTCTTGCCCATTAAAATTTTTGTCCTGGAAAACTCTCTTTCTGGTAGCCATTACTTCTGCTAGACGAGTGTCTGAACTTCAGGCTCTCTCCATCAAGCACCCTTATCTAATCTTTCACTCTGACAGAGTTTCTCTTCGTACCAACTCATCCTTCCTCCCTAAAGTGTGTTCTATTAACAACATTAATCAGTCCATTGAATTACCCACTTTCTTCAAAAACCACTCCAACAAAATGGAGTATATGTTGCACAAATTGGATGTTCACAGACAGCTAAGGTTTTATTTGGATAGAACAAAAGATCACAGGAAAACAGATCAACTCTTTGTGGCCTTTGCTGATAGCAGGAAAGGACTTGCAGTTACCAAAAGAACTCTTTCAAAGTGGTTATCTGATTGTATAATCTATGTATACGATTCTGCAAATCAACCCCTTCTAAACAAACCCAAGGGACATTCCACAAGATCAATATCTACGTCTTTGGCTCATGCAGCTCGCCTACCTCTGGATGCTATTTGTGCGGCTGCTACCTGGTCTAAGCCACATACATTTATTTCTCATTATAAAGTAGATAAGGTTTCTAGGGACAGAGCAACCTTTGGTTCCACTGTGCTCAAGAACGTCCTTCCGTGAGTTCCTCAGGATTTAGGAGCTAGGGACGCTACCCATGTGTAAGAACAAACGGCGAGATTGAACACTATCACATATAGAAGTTATGTACTTACCATAACGTTCCATGTGGAGTGTTCATCTCGCCTTTGTTCTTACAGTCCCACCCTCCCACCCTTAGGAGGAACGTTCTTTGATGCCTGGCCAGAAGCATTTTTACTACTGTCTTTATTCTCTGTACATAGTTGGTATACACATATACTTATATGTGTCTGTTATGTATATATAGATGTATGGCATGAATGTACTGTTATGTAGATTGGTTTGCTTGCAAACTAGATCTGAGGTAAAGGCAGAGGGGGATTGTGGGTATTAGATTGTCTCGAGCTTCTTCTCGATGCAGAGCTTGCAAGAGGCCGGCACGGAGCCGAGGATCGGCTCCGAACCCATGTGTAAGAACAAAGGCGAGATGAACACTCCACATGGAACGTTATGGTAAGTACATAACTTCTATTTTTCTGAAGTAAAAGAAGTGTATAACTCTTAATTATTGTCATTATTCATTAAGTGTAATTCACCACCTTTTTGCCCAAAGTCAGTAGTTTTAGGAGGGATTCAGGGGGACAGAGCAAAATTTTGAGTCAAAATCAGGGACATCCCTGAAAATTAGGGACAGTTGAGAGGTATGCTGTGGAAGTGTTATTTTTTGTTTTTGACAACACAGTTATTACATGTTCCTTGGTGATTTTAGAGGGTGTAAGGGATTTCAGGATTTGCAGAATTTTCATGATTATTTCTGGGGTAAAGTTAGCACTAAATTTATCTGCAAGTATTATAGCTATATCTTTTGGGTCAAACTGGGCGATACCATTTTGGATTAGCTCAGCGCATTTCTGAATGTTATTTCTTAATTTTCTAATGTAATTAAAGAAAGATTTATAATTATCCTTCTTTCACATGCTAGTTTCATTTGGTTTGATCATCCTTATGGAGAATTTTATTCCTTTGCTATCTTTTTTGATACTCTTTAAATGGGTAAATTTAGATTTGTTATAGGACTTTAGAAGTCTTTTCCTTTTGTTATATTGTTTCTTTATACTGGTGGACCACCAGGTGGGTTTGTGTTTAAATCTCCCAATACATTTGGTTCTAGTAGGGATTGCCAGAATTCTATACTTTTTAGGTGGAGTAGAACCCTTAAGTAGCAGTTGAGGCTGTGTGGTACCTGGTGGTACTACAAGTAAATTTCAACAGCTCAGTTTTGTCCATTTAAAGTCTTTAAGTTCAGAATTGTTCATGGGAGGGCTGTGTTTGAGACTTTAAAGGTGGATATTAGTAGTCTGTGGTCATATTTAACCAGCTGCAGTCTTTGGGAGATTGTCAGTTTTGCTGGGGTGGGGTATGGCTATGCGACTATTGGTGGTAATACTATTTCATCAGTCCATCCAATCTGACAGTTGGGTAGTGAGCCATTCCTCAGACCCAATCTGGCCACTAACTAGTATTGTAGTGCCTGAGGGCCTCAAAGCTTTCCCATAATCCCCTGTGAGTCCCACTTCAGATCTTGCTTGCCACCATAGCAAATCGATCCTAGCCATTGGCTGTCAGCTAAGTGCTCACTTTTTTTTATTTTATCAGATTTTGCATAACATTTTTATTTCCATTATTAATATTAAAAAGGTAGGGTAACATTTGTCTTTTCAAATAGTTTTAGTTTTTTCTTCTGTTGCCTGAGCTTCTTGGTGCTGGGTGGCAGATTAGTGTACTTTTTTTTTTTTGCTAGTAGTGAAAGTTTAGTTGTGCTTTTATCACCCTAGAGTATTTGTGTTGCTGTTGTTATGGATAAGGTGTTCAAAAAGTGTTCCAGATGTGGACATAAGTTCCCACTTCAGGATGCATACAGCATATGGATTATTTGTTACGGACCTGAGCACCTAAAAGAGGATTGTTCAATATGTATAGGATTTGGTTCACAGCTCTTAGCATACACAAAGAATGAATTAATAATTAACGGGCTCCATCCTTCTGATTGGGTGAATAATATTGAGAAAAGGAAAGATAAGGAGAAAGACAGGGATAAGAAGAATCATAATTATGAAGAGCAGTCTTTCTTCTTGTCATCTAAACTGACCAGATTCTCTCTCTCTGCCAATGAAGTTGAAGAATGTAAACCTCCAGTCTTGGAAACTGTAGTTATTAGGCATAAGACTTCTTCTAAATCAGTCCAAAAGTTGAACTGTCCTGATTCATACTTTCGATAACTCCTTTGACAATGACTCTAAAGTCTATGAACTCATTTAGGAGCACATTGTAAGCAGATTGGGAATCTATGATGAGGGCCTTTTTGAGGATACAGATGGAGCTGGGCATCATCCATTCCTCCCCTATCTTACCAGGATAGATCAGATTGGCTTCCTCTTTTCTTCTGTAGTTCCTTCCCTGGTGCCAGCTACTGCATTGGTGGCTTCAGAGCTGACTACCTGTCGTGTAACTTCAGCGTCAGTGCTGGATAGTATCTGGAATGACACACGCAACTTAGGCTTCCTTGGAGTTGAATGGGTCTTGGACTGCCTCACTTAATGCTGCGTCTTCAGCACCATGTGTGGGACCAATTTCTTGGAACTATTTTTAGTGATGGAGTGTTCTGAGTTTACACCGGCAGTACTGATCTTGGTCTCAAATTTGTCCGGGTCCTCAGTATTGGGGTTGGAATCTAGGACAATCAATAGAATGGGAAGTGCATTTACACCTCAGGCACCTTTGCTTTGACAGTGGTAAATTACTTTGCCCACATGAACAGATTCCAAAGGGATCTAGCTGAACAATCTATGTATACTTTGGGTTGGACCATGACTCAGGAGTCTAGTAAGCAACTTCAAACCACCCTGAATCCTAAGCTTAACATTAAAATCCTGTGTATTGTCCTGTTTCACAATGCAGTTGATGGGACAGCAGGCAGTGGCATAACTCTCTGATGCCATGCCAGTCTCCACCTGCATGACTTTGCAGACAACATTAACGTGAACTTTACCACTGTCCTGTAGGAAGGATCCTCTCTCTTTGGGCCATCAGTTAAGGAGAAGTTGACAAGGTGTGAACAGGATAGGAAGACACTGTGTGCCATGAGAGTCAAATTTAAGAACCGTCAGAGATCCTTCAGTAGGAATCAGAAGTGTTCCATATCCATGTTCTGGAAAGCCCAGTGCCAGCCCTTTGAACTGATCTGTGATAGGAACAAATATGGCAGAGGTGGCTCCTTCAATGGACACTGACGACAAGGTCGAAGGGGTCTGCAAAACCAGGGATCAAATCAGCACCTCTAAAGGATTACCTGATTGTCCATCTTTGGTGGCAGTTGGGGTTGTGTGATTTTCTTATCACCTAACTGCATGAATGGCCATCACTGTGGACAACTGGGTGCAAGATATTATATTATATACAGGGGCTGTGCTATATCACTTTTTTTCGATGGGTACCAACTCAGAAGCCCCCTGTTGCCAAAAGTTCAACCCCTTCAAATGTAAGCATGTCTTCAGGTGGTGTCAACCATCCTTCAAAAAAACAAACAAAAAAAAAAGCCATCCAGGAAGTCCCATCAGAGCAGACCAGAGTGGGTTAGCATTTTATTCAAGACTGTTTTAGTTCCAAAGAAAATCAAGGCCCTCAGACCAGTTCTGTATTTTGGCTTCCTAAGCCTGTTTACAAAAAAAAAACGACCCAATTCAAATAGTCACTGTGTCAGCGATTTTTCCATGTCTCAAAGCAAATGACTGAATGTGCTGTATAGACCTCCAGGACATGTACCTAGACAGAAAAATTGGTTTCTGTGCTTTCACTTATGAGACAATTATTACCAGGTGTTCATCATATTGCTCACTGTTGCAGTAGCCTTAGCTATATAGGTTATATCCTTCCAAAGATATAACAGCTGCCAAGCCTTCAAAGCTTTCGGGCACTTTCCATGCATCCAAACTTTCAGGCAGTGTGAGCTGAGCTGACTGAAAGACAAGTTTGGACACAAAGCCTGCCAGAGCTTTACTGCTGTTGAAGAGTATGCTCCTGTAAGGCTTTTAAGGATCGACTCTCAGTTTGGTGGTGTTCCTTTGCAGGACAGATGAGTTTGTTTTGGGGAAAAAAATCTAACATTTTCTAAATATTGTTTGTGTTTTATCTGTTTCCTTTTCAAGAAAGTTATTTTAAAGCTAGGAGTTTTCTGCTTTAATGGACCGTTACAAGTCTGTATGGTACTTTTAAATGGAATGCTCTTTTTTCCTATCATTTTAAAACTGGGAAAAGTAGCTGAAAAACATTTTTCTGTGGAGAAATTGTTTATTTTTGGCTGGCTGGCAAAGTGTTTTAAAGTGCTTTATGCTGTAGTTTTCTGTGAAAAAAGTAACTTTTTTAAAAACTTGCAGTTTTTATCAGCATTTGCTGCTTGTCTTCCTCCGGACCACTTTCGTCTTGACCATGGAACAGACTATTGGCCCACAGTCAATTCTTTTTCCAACCACAAAAATAAAAAGTTAAGCAAACAGTCTTTGCCACCATACTAGGCTAGCAATTTGCCTGAGCTTCCATTAGGTGACCTTGCTGTGGCCATTTATTTGTCTCTCAGATCACTCATGTTTTCCCCCGGATCCCTCTGGTGTGGCAACTACCGCCAGTATGGACTTGGGGGTTAGCCATGTCCTCTTTGGCTGTTGGGGTCCCCTCAGTGGGCAAGGGGGAGCCACTCTTGTCAGTCCTTGGCGAGGGAACAGAGAGGGCTTCCCTGTTCTGTCGGAATGCTGTGCCCATCCATGGGGAAGCTGCTACCATTAGTAACATGGTTGGCCCCATTTTTTCTTTCAAAAAGAAACAGAACACTAAAGATATGTCTATTGCTGCTCAAATTTCCTTAGACAGGAGTACTGGGTGGGGCTCAGGGTTTAATTCAAGCTGTTGACCCTTCTTGTAAAGTAGTGTTTGGTAAAAAAAAGAGGGGAGACCTCTTTTCCTGAAGAGATTCAAGATTTTAAATTTGAATCGGAAGATGAAGGGACAGATACAGGGCTTTCTTCTCAGATTTCTGATTCAGACTCAGAGGAGAGCTCATTTTCTGATTCTCCCTGTGGATGATTCTTTATTTCTGAGACTATTGCTACAATGTGCCAGTGCTTTCAGTGGGAGAACACTGAGGTTTTTCAGTCCCCTATGAGTTGTTACAGAAGGAATTTTCAGAACCTACAGCCATTCCGGGAACACCCTGAAACAATTGGTCAGAGTACCCACTAGGGGGAGTAACATTTTGGATTATGTCCTTACTAATATGGGTGCATCTTGCATCATCCCTTGTGTATCTTCATTACTTGTTAGGTCTCACCATAAAGCAGTCACCTTTGAAGTAAAACTGAAACCAGAGATCCCTTCCACCCAATGTACCTTTATACATTTTTTTAAGACAAACTGCTTGTTCCTAAGTGATAAATTGGCAAGCTCCATAATCCTACCAAAGCCAGTTAACTCCACTGAATATGCAGAAATGTACACGACCACACTGTACCAGCATGTAGTCTGCTGTATAAATGCAGCTGTACCCCCATAGGAAAGAGTGCAGGACAAACCCCAGAAACAAACCCATATGCTGGAACCATAATGTCAACAAGCTTTGTAATAAAAGGAAAAGGGTTTTGACCAAAAGTAAGAAGAGTAATTCCCAGAACGTTAGAGCCCTTGTCACTTGATAAAAACAACTCAGGAGCTGAATAAAACACAGGGAAGCCAAATTTGAGGCTAAAATAGCTACCCAAGCCAAAGACAATCACAAGGCATTTTTTTAGTTATGTTCGTAATTTCAAAAGCACAATGCAGCAATGCACTGAGCTGATTGTGAACAATTTTACCTACACTGAGGCTAAAAATATAGCTAACCTACTGACTGATGAATTTAGTTCTTATTTTACCCCTCTCTCTCCTTTGGCTGTCCCTCAAGATAGACCTGAACCTGGGTCGCCTCCAGCTATCACATAAGACCAAGTCCTAAAAGTGCCATCAAAAGCTAAAAATACTGCATCAGTAGGTCCTGACAATATCCTTATATGCATCTTAAATAGCATGAAGCTGTATTTGGCTACACCTCTAGCAACACTGTTTAGTCCTGGCCTCAATACAGGTTTTGTACTAAGCAAATGGAGAGTAGCTGCAGTCATTCCCCTGCATAAGGGAGGACCTTCCACAGACCCAGGCAGTTACAGTCCTATCAGTGTGACCAGCCCCATATGCAAAGCTGTAGAAATACTTATGTAATTAATCAATCAAGACATAGGGAACCTCCAAACTCTAGACCCATCTTGTCAAGGGCAGATCATGCTTACTCAACCTAGTGGATTTTTTGAAATGTTCACCAAAGCAATGAATGATGGCGAAACTGAACACACTGCATACCTCAAGCAGACCAAAGCTTTTGACACAGTTCCCCACTCATGCATAGTAGAAATGCTAAATAAACTGGGAAGAAACCCCTATGTCACCCACTGAATTGCCATCTCACAAACAGATTGGATGCAGATAATCAAAATAGGGGAATTTACCTCCACAAAATGACCAGTCACCAGTGGAGCCCCCAGGGTTTTGTGCTGGGAACTATCCTGTTTGGCATCTAATTTCTGAAGTAAAAGTCAATACCAAAGGGCTCTGGCTGGCTAAGTTTGCAAATGACTGAAAGCTAGGAGCAGTTATTGAATCCCCAAATGATTTAGTCATCCTGCAGGAAGGTTTGTCTCAAATAAATAACTGGTGTCAAATGCCAAAACATGCATTATTGTATCTTTTGGGAAGTCGTCTACCCTGGGAACCTCCTGCATTGATGATACGCCCCTAAGAATTGACCCAGCTGTTTGGGATATGGGAACTTGTATGGACAATGACCTAACTTTTGACCAACACATGTCTATTGCTGTAAGAAAGCCCTTCTATAATATTGCACAGCTTATACACAAAGGGTTTGTGTCTGGATCTAGGGATGTCATTGTTCCCCTTTACTCAGCCCTCATTAGGAAAATCATTGAATTCAATGCCCCCTTTGGCAAGTTTCTGTCAAGACTCATGCAACAACTGTAACACCCACAGATGCCTTACTAAAAGGTTACACAATCCAAACAACTTGTCTTATATGAACCAACTCAAAAAACCCCGTCACTGTACTCTATATCCTACAGACTGCTAAGAGGTGACCTGTGTCTGGCATACAAGGCATCTTCTGACTCATTACTGATGGATTTGCTGCACAGCAAGTCAATGAATCTTTTCTAGGAATCAGAGAGGTGGTAAGAAGATGTGGTGCTGTAAATCCCAATGACCTTTCCAAAATTTGCTCAGGGATAATTCCTCCAGAGGCGGAGGAGGAAATTTTAATGGTAGACATCCTAGAGGCAGATGAGGATAGCAGAACCAGAGCTTCAGAGATTCCTTTTCAGACAGGCCCTTTCAGTGCTCCTGAAGTTCTGCCTGACTGTCCAGCTCTGGAAGTAGTCAGGGGTTGGTTGTCTTTTCACCCAGACGCCAGGACCAATATAACACAAGACACATGGGTGCTAAGAATAATATCCAGGGGTTATTATATACCATTTTTCCTTCTCCCATCTCTCAAACAGAAGAATCTCCCCAACATTGCACCCAGTCAAAGGAATGCAGCAGCACAAGAAATTAAAAAGCTGCTAGTCGAAAGAATCATCCAAAAGGTCTACCAGACCAAGTAGAATTTGGAACTTACTCACGCTTCTTTTTAGTGCCAAAGAAAACAGGGGACCTCAGACCCATTTTGGATCTAAGCAATGGGAATCAGTACGCAAGAAAGCAAAGTTGTGAATGGTCCATGGTTCAATCCATCCTACCCTTTCTTCACAAGGATGATTGGATGTGCTCTATAGATCTTCAGGATGCATACTATCATGTCAAGATAGACAGGAGATCTAGAAGACATTTACACTTGTGGCTAGGAGCCTGTCATTACCAATTCAGAACACTGCCCTTTGGACTCACCACAGCCACATGGTGTTTACCAGATGCATAGCAGTAGTGGCAGCTCATTTGAGACTGAAAGGATTCCAAGTGTTTCTGTATCTAGAAGACTGGCGCCTCACCGCCCCCTCCAAGCATTTACTTGTATATGCCAGGGACTGTTTACTCCAGATTTGACTTTGGGCATTACAATAAATCATTTCAAGTCAAACGTAACCCCAGTTCAGAGCCTGGAGTTAATCGGTTCAGTTCTGTGTACGAAAGCACAAGTAGCATCTCTACCTCCCCATCGTATTTAAACTGTCAGAAGCCAGGTTCAGATTCTCCTTGCCCACTCATCTCCTTTGGCAAGGTTAGTACATCAAGCACTTTTTTTCCATGGCAGCAGCCATAGTGCTACACCCTTTGGCACAGTTCTTTATGTGGTTTCTTCAGTGGACTCTAGCTGTAGAGTGATCCATTCTGTATCAACCTCTATCCTTTTCCTGTTAAACTCTCCCCAGTTTGCGAACACATTCACTGATGGATACAATCCATCATCTTCATCTAGGCAGACCTTTTATTCTACCAAACCCAATAATCACAGTGAACACAGGTGTTTCTCAACCTGGGTGATGGTGGTGGGGGGATTTCTTGGGAAGAATGGGCCAAGGCATCCCCCCCCCCAAGAGACCAAGTTGCATACCAGTTTCCTAGAGATTAGAGCAGTTTTATTAGTGTTGCAAGCATTTCAAGATGCTCTCCCCTTGTGGACTATTGCAGTTCAGACTCTCAACATGTCTGTAATCTGGTACATCAACAAACAAGGAGGAACTTGATCTTATCCCCTTTACAGAGAGGCCATGAGAGTATGGAAATGGGTAATCTCATCAGGCCACTTTGTAGCTACAATGCACATTCTGGGGAAAACTAACATGCTAGCTGACAAACTAAGCAGATCCATTCTGATGCCTCATGAGTGGACTCTCAATCATTCTGCGGTGGAAATGGTTTTTCTGCATTATTGATAACCTTGCTGTGACTTATTTGCCACTCCCCCTCAACAACAAGTAAAGCAAGTACTTTGCTCTTATCCCCCTCAAGAGCACCAAGAGACGCTCTGATGCATGCTTAGCCCGCAAGACTGCTTTACGCTTACCCTCCTATGCCCTTAATTTCCGTATTTCAACAGAAAGCAAGTTGACTGAAGGGCTTAGTAATCCTCATTACCCCTTTCTGGCCTCAGCAAGTGTGGTTCCCCTTTCCACGGTCTCACCTGTGTTGTCCACCATGGATAATGAGCCAACTCTGGATCTTCTTTCTCCCTGTTAGGGATCCAGTATCCCAACATTCAAACTCTCAGACTAACCGCATAGTTTCTCCACTTACCGTGATAGACAACCCAGGCATTCTTCCCTTATACATGACATTATTTTGGCTTCTCAAAAAATATCTACCAAAAAGTAAGCTAAAGTAAATAGAAAAGGTTCTCCCTTTGGGCATCAGATAAGGAAATTGACCATTTCTCTGCCCCAATTTCTGCTATTCTTCAGGAGCTAGTTTTTCGACAATTAAACTTCAGCTGGCAGCAATTTCCAGTTTTCATACAGGGAACAAACATTTTTCCCTAGCTTCATCTAGATTATGTAGAGCTTTCATGAAAGACATTTTTCTTCTAAGGCCTCCGATAAAGGATTCTTCACCATCTTGGGAACTGACAGTTGTGCTTCAATGTCTAACACTAACACAGAGAGCTTTTGAACCATCACATAAATCGGATCTGAAATTCCTGCCATGGAAACAGTTTTCTTGGTAGCCATTACTTCTGCAGAGAGAATATCTGAACCTCAAGCTCTTTCTTCAAGAACTCTTTACTTAATTTTTCATAAGGATAGGGTTTCCTTTTGGACTAACTCTTCCTTTTTACCTAAAGTGGATTTTGAAAATAACATTAACCACTCCATTCACTTACTAGTTTACTTTCCATTTTTTTCCAGTAAAGGAGAGTGCATGCTACATCTCCTTAATGTGCACAGGCAACTACATTTCTGTCTTCATAGGACAAAGAAAATCAGATCAACGTTTTTTCTTTTTTGCCAAAACTCCTGGGTTGTCCAGTCTCTAAAGTCACTTTAGCCAAATGGATAACAGACTGTATTTCCTGGATTTATTCCCAGAAAGACATGGTATTATCTAAACCTCCCAAAGCTCATTCAACCAGATGCGTGACTACATCTGCTTTTTGGTCAGGAACATCTATTGATGATATTTGCACTTCATCTACATGGTCCAATGCACATACTTTTGTTATTCATTATAAATTGGATATTATTTCTAGAAACAGAGCCGCCTTGGTTTGGCGGTACTCCAGAATATCCTTCCATGAGTGCCACCCAAGATCAACATAGCTGGGGACCCTTTCCCATATATTTAGGAGGAATGAAAAGGACAACATTAGATTTAAAAGTTGTGTACTTACCATAACCGGGCATTTCTGTTTCCCATTTTCATTGTTCCTCAACTTCCCTCCCATCCACCCCCCATCCTTTTTTCTGGAGAGATCTAGAGGACGATATTGGGAATCTACAGTTCTAGGTTTGAGCCCTGCTTTTTCTATCTACATATAGGGAAGGAATAGGGTATTATGGGCAGAGGGACACCCCAACCCCATGAGTAAAATGAGAAAAGGAGTTGAGGATGTATGGATCGATGGATGGAGGAGCACAAGAGCTTGATCAGCTCAAGAGCTGGATCTGAAGTCTGGAATATGAGTCTGAGCCAGATCTGAGGGTCGGATCCAAATCCATACATTGAGGAAGAATGAATATGGACAAAATAGATGCCTAGTTATGGTAAATACATAACGTTTAATTTAGTCATCTTGAGCTGCCTAACTGGATGCATGGAAGGTGCCCTGTAGCTTTGGAAGGACATAACCCTCAAAGCTAAGCCTACTGCAGCAGTGATCATTTGAACATCTACTGTTATGGTAAGTTTACTTGCACAACTGTACTTTCAGAGCTTTGCTCTTTGGTCTCACCACAGCCCTCCTGGTGGCAGTAGTTGTATTCCACCTCTAACTAAAGGGATCTCAGTGTTCCTGTATATTGATAGTTGACTCCTGGTTGCAACAGCAAAAGAGTCCTTATTAACAGACAGAGATTACTTTTTGCAGCTCTGCCTATCGTTGGGCATCTCCATAAACTATTAAAAGTCATAGTTTCAACTCTTTTTACAAATTGTCCTTATTTAATGCCATTTGGGTACTGCTTCACGTCAGGTGTCTCTCACCCTAGGAGGATGATCTTCCCTACAAAGAGCAGTCAGATTTCACATGAGGATTCTCCAGTGGATTTTATCCTCACAAAGGTCATATCACGCTGAAAACAGTTAGTGGTGTTTGACCTCCCGATAGGAAGACCGTTTGTCTTGCCCTTTCTGATAGAAATTTCAATCCCAAATACGTCCTCTCTGGACTGATGAGTCACTTTATTATGAATATTCAGTGAGGATATTCCAAGGAATTTCGAACTATTTAGAGGCCAGTCTTCACATCAACACCCTAGAGATGTGGGTGGTTCTTCTTGTGTTGCAGAAATTTCAAGATACCAGAACCATACCATGGCCCCTCATAAATTGTGGAAAGTCTTCTTCATAAGGCTGTTTCTTCTTTGCCCTCCCGTTAAAGATCCTGCTCCACCCTGGGATCTAAATCTAGTCCTGGAATCACTAACAAAGCCTCCAGTTAAACCAGCTTCAGACACAGACTTGAAATATTTGTTGTGGAAAACACTTTTTTCTGATGTTCATTACATCAGCTAGACGAATGTCAGAGCTACATGCCCTAACTATTACTAAACCATATTTAGTATTCCTCAAGGATAGAGGGACCTTAAAAACAAATCCTTCTGTTATTCCTAATGTGGCTTCTGAAAATAACATTAACCATTATTAATGTGCCAGTGTTATTTCCAAATTATTCCAATAAAGGTTAGTTTGAACTATACACTTCAGTTGTCCACAGGCAACTTAGATCTATCTGCACAGAACCAAGACTCTTAGAAGTGACACCAAGTTGCTTGCCTCCTTTGCTCCTAACAGATTGACTCCAAAGTTTCTAAGTAAACACTATACAGATCGGTATCAGAATGTATTCATTCTCTAAAGCCAGTTACACAAGATCTTTGGCATCTTCTGCATCCTTTTTCAGAAATTCCTCCATTGATGACATTTGGTTTCTATATCACTTGATCAAAAAACCTATTTGTCGAATAACTGTTCGTCGAACCCAAATTGTTGAAACCTGTCTTCATTGAATGGCCGTTTCATCAAACTTTTTCACAGGGAAAAGCAATGGTTGTCCGTCATCGTGAATTTGCCCTTTTCCCCACTGTATTAAGACCTTGGAGTTGGTATATTTAGTTAGGGGGGGGGGTGCAGCCCCCCCCCCACATTGGGAGGCGTAGTGGGGAAAAGCCCCCCACTTGGGTGGGTTTTTACATTTTTAGAGTTTAGTGACAGGCACTAGGCTGGACGGCCGTTTCTTTTCCCTGTGAAAAAGATCAATGAAATGGCCGTTTGATGAAAAGAGGTTTCAACAATTTGGGTTTGATGGATAGTTATTTGATAAATAGATTTTTCGCTGAAATGCTAAAGATCTGATATTTGTGTAGCAGCCACACTTTTTTCAAACATTATAAAATGAACATTGTTTCCAGATCTAGAACTGAATTTGAAGCTTCAGTTCTCAGCGGTAGCCTGTCATGAATTTACCCAGGATCTCAGGTAGAATGGAATTCTTTCCCCACTGTCGGATTGGATGGGCTGATGAACTAGGCTATGGAAGTTATGTACTCACCATAATGCCGTCACCTTTGCATTCATGCCCTTCTTATATGATATCCTTCCATCCCCCAGCTGAATTGTCACTCTCAGCTGCTATTAGTACTCCATTGCTGTTCTCCTGGTACATGTAGTCCCTAGGCAGCAAACTCACTCTGAAGAAGGAGCTCATAAGGGACTATGGGAATGTCTGAAGAATTTCAAGGCACTAGAACATTAGCCAATGGCTGGATCAGCTCAGGGGAAGGATAAGTATATAACTTCTGTTTTATTGTGCCCACTAGTAGTGCCAGCACTGCATCCATCTCTCAGCAGAGATGTGGAATTATGGAATTTTGTGGGCTACTTCGAGGAGCAGAGCTATGGGAAGAGCCCAGGGAACATCACCAAGCATGACAGGGGTCTTAGGCCATGTGCCAGAAAGTGACACCAAAGGTGCATCAGCAACATTTAATGTTCTCTCGTTTTTAATTTCTCCAAGTCTTTTGGGTTTCTAATACTATGATGGGACTGGACCCCATTCCTAAGTCAAAATACGATTAAAGTTCATGAAATTAGTATTGTTTCACTCTTTGATCTCAGCCAAAAGTGCACTTCGCAGCACCCGCAATGTGCCCAGTAATGACTCCTGCACTTCGTACGGTGTTACATGAATTGGTAACATATCTAAATATGACTGTAAATTATTTTTTATAAGTAATCTCTGTGGTATCCCTGAAGTCTCAAAACAACCCACTAAAGTGTAGTGGGTCTAAAAACAAAACAGTGTAAGAAACTTCTCTGTGTGGAAGATTTTCAGTCCATATATTTCTAGTTAATCACTGCATATTAATCAGATCAGACAATAGTACTAGAAGTAGCGAATGTAAACTTGTCAAGTCAAAAAGTAATAATAGAAAATATATAATTCTACAGCATTACTAAGTATTCGAAAGTAATCCAGGCAAGGCAGGCAGTCTGTTTCCAGTTGAAAATCCTTTATTAAGTACACAGACAAGCGATCCAAATAAAACAATAATAGAGTAATAAAGTAATAGAGTAATAAAGTAATAGAGTAATAATAAATTATTACTCTATTTTTGTTTTACTTGGATCGCTTGTCTGTGTACTTAATAAAGGATTTTCGACTGGAAACAGACTGCCTGCCTTGCTTGGATTACTTTCGAATACTTAGTAATGCTGCAGAATTATATATTTTCTATTATTACTTTTTGACTTGACAAGTTTACGTTCGCTACTTCTACTACTATTGTCTGATCTGATTAATATACAGTGATTAACTAGAAATATGTGGACTGGAAATCTTCCACACAGAGAAGTTTCTTACACTGTTAAATTCTTTTTTATAAGACCCGTTGCTCCTACTACTATTGGAACTGTCTGTGTATCTTTCTTCCACATGGCTCTTTTCTGCCTGCCGATCCAGGTATTTTATGACTTTGTATCTCTCCGTATGCAAGACACTGTAGTCGCTGGGTGTGGTGATTTCAATGATCAATACTACTTTCGTCTTCTTCTCTTGGGCCACTATATTCAGTTTTCTAACATCTATCTTTTGAACTGTTGGCATTGGGTGATCCCATGTGATATAAACTTCACTATTTTCTATGATTCTTTGTGGCTTATGTATCCAGTGTTTTTCAGCCACTTCGATACCATAATGTTTGCACAATCTCCAGTGTAACAGTCTCACCACATTATTATGCCTTTCAGTATACAGTCTCTGCCATTAGTGCATAGCAACCAGCAACAGGGTGTGTGACTGTTTCCAATTCAGTTTTACAAAACCTACATATGTCTGTTTCTCCCACATGTTCAATGGACTTTGTAAACCAGCGTGTACGTAGCCCACTATATTGAGCTGCCAATACTAACCTTTCATTTCTTGATGTGAATTCACCTCTCCTTAACCATTCCTGTTCATTCTTGATCAACATGAGGCTCTTCCAGAATTTTTCTGTACTTGCAACTATATTTGTGTTTTTTTCCAGATTTCTTGCCTTCTCATCTGGTACTTCAACTTATATTCTTTCTTTTGTTTTTTAGCACATTCAGTTGCCGCCTGTTTTTTATCTACTTCTGGTTTGATTTCCATTCCTGCTTGACGTCGATATGCTTCTGCTAAATTAAGCAGAGATGTCATCTTAGATGTATTCTCCTCATGTTTTAAAACTTTCACTACATTTGGATCTTGTGAGGTCAGTAGATATGTATGGAGTCCCACAATTGCAGATCTGTACATGTAATTAATTTCAAGGAGGCCCATCCCTCTTTCGGAATGGTTAATATATAATCTTGGTATACACTTGTTGTGTCTTTCGGCTTTTCCCGGTTAGGGGTTGCCACAGCGGAACTCCAGTCCACTAAAGATTGGCAGTAGATTTTTACGTGCCGAGTTGCCAGTCTTAACGCACAACCTTCAACGAAGGTACGCCCATTCACGCATGTCTCCACACAGAAGATGCTCTAGCTGAGAATCGAACAGGACAACGTCTTACTGTGAGGCGACAACGCTACTGCAGCACCACCACCGCAGTTAATCTGATTTTTATAAATCATTTGGTGAGCATGAAGCATCCTTCTTGTTTTAATATCCAGTCTATCCAACACTTTTTTGGGGCCAGTCAATCACTCCAAAACTATAAGTTAGGACAGGAATAGCAAATTGATTTATAGCTTAGATCTTGTTCTGAGATGTCAACGGTGTTTTCAGGATTAATTTAAGTCTTCTAAAGTACTCCTTACTTAGTTCTATTCACATTTGTTCATGTTTTATTGCTGATCCTTCATCAGTTCCCAAGTATTTAGACTCCCTCTTTCTCAAGTTCTTTTATATCACATTCTTGTCCCAAACTGATGTTTTCCTGGTGCTGCAGTTTTCCTTTTTTAAAGGTTGCTTTTGCACATTTATCAAGACCAAATGACATTCCAATATCATCTGAAAAAGTTTTGACAACCTGCAGCTGTGCTTTCAGTTCCTCATCTGATGAGCTATACAGTTTTAAATCATCGACAAAGAGAAGATGAGAAGTCATTAGACTCTGTTGTTTTGTAGGAGTCAAATTGTAGCCATGGCATAAGCTGTTAAGTAAACACCTTAATGGATTAATGGCAAGGCAGAATAGCAACGGTGACAAATAGTCACCCTAGAATATCCCCTTTGAATTTTTATCCCTGGGATAATAATCTGTCCTTTATCATGGCTTAATTGCAAAGTGGTCTGCCACTGTTTCATGGTTACTGTAATGTAGTCATTCATTGTAGGGTTTATCTTATACATTTTTAAGCACTCTTTTATCCATGAATGTGGGAAACTATCAAATGCTTTTTTGTAATCAATCCATGCCATACTTAGATTCTTCCCCTGCTTACAGTTCTCCACTATAACTTTAACAACAAATGATCATTTGTTCCATATGACTTTCTTTTATTGCCCTTTTGTTTACTGCCATAATTGAGTTTCCTTCTAAATGACTATAAACTCTGTCTGCGTCAATTCCCGTGTATAGTTTATACATCGTTGGAAGACAAGTTATTGGTCTATAATTTTTAGGGTAGCTTGCAGGCTCACTCTTAAGTAAGAGCATTGTTTTTCCTGTTGTTAACCAGTGTGGTGTGTGTTTGGAGTGCTTATATAAATAGTTCTTACTTATGGCTAAATCCTCGGGCAAAGAAGTTAATACTTTAAGCCAAAAGTTAAGCACTGCATCTGGGCCTGGAGTTTTCCAGTTAGAGGCTTTTCTAAACTTTGTTTCAGTCACTCTGGCTGTTATTTCATCCCATTTCATATCCTGTACCTTTAAACTTCTTATTCTTTCTTTTACTTCTTCTATCCATTTAACATCTTTGTTATGTTCCACAGGATCTTCATAGATGCTTATCCAAAATGTATCTACTGCCTCTTTTTTGGGGGTCTTTCAATTCCTTTTACCTTATTTCCCTCTTCTCTATAAAACTCTTTTGGGTCAGCAATGCATTCTTTATTTTGTGCTTTTTCCTTATATTTATCTTCGTATCTTTTAAGTCTGTCCGCCTTTTTTGAAATTTTTAATTTATCTCCAATAGTGGATAATTGATCCTGGTCTGTTCTAATACGGCACATTGCTTTTATCACATCTATCTTTCTTAGTAATTTTGTTGATCTATTCCCTCTTCTATAATCTTCTAACAATGACACTTCTTATCTTAGTTGCTTTATAGTTTTCTCTGTTCGATATTTCCATGATGGTATTCGCTTTCTCCCCCCTTTTTCCCTCAATACCCTGTATTCCTGTGGTAGAACTTTATCAGTTATTAATTTAGCAGAACAGTAATATATTCTGTTTACTTCTGTTATATCGCATGGATCGAGACGAGATTGCGTTGGTTTGGACATGTGCTGAGGAGGGATGATGGGTATATTGGGAAAAAAATGCTAAGGATGGAGCTGCCAGGTAAGAGGAAAAGAGGAAGGCCTAAGATAAGGTTTATGGATGTGGTGAGCGAGGACATGCAGGCGGTTGGTGTGACAGACCAAGATGCAGAGGATAGGAAGAAATAGAAAGAGATGATACGCTGTGGCGACCCCTAACGGGAAAAGCCGAAAGATGATGATGATGATATCGCATGGATCTCTATGGACAGTCCTAATTACTGTGTTCATTTGTTTTATTAACCTTCTGCAGTCTATTTCTCTGCTTGACCTTGATATATCTGTCTTTGTCTATTAAATCAAGCAACTCTTCTCTTAACTCATTTTCTTCCATACTGAGGGCACATCCCTTGTGTTCTGTTTCCTGTGGGCATTCTATAGAAAGTTCTATAGCATCTTCCTGTGGCACATTCTCTTCAATTTTGTTCTGTCATATGGAAACTCACTGGCCTATCACTCCACAACATTGACTGCATCAGAGTTTCCACAGTTTCCTGTTCTTTTCCATGCTGTCTAGTTCAAATGAACATTTATACTGGTTTCCTGTTGAAGGCTGCAAAATACCTTGATATGGCACCTGACCAATTGCTTCTTGTTCCACTGATTTCTCCTTAATATGGATATCCATTGCTCTGTCCTGTTGTGGTGCTTTCTGTATTCGATTTACTACACTGAATCCTTCTCTTTGCAGCTATTCCATAACCTCAGTTTATATTTCTTTGACTTCTCTATTACTAATCTCTTTTTTTTACTTTTCCTGTTAGTCTTCTTATTTTTTGTATTGTAAAGTTTTCAATATCCGGATTCCTCTCCTATATTTTTCTTCAAATATCTTTGGTGCTGCTCTTTTTGTATTGGTTAGTTTTGCTTTCTCCTTTGCATAAATATTACACCATTTTAAATCTATTTTCCTTTCCCCTGTCCATATTTCTTCTTCACATGTCTCCTGATCTTCTTGCATTTCCTTATTCTGGGGACTCACTCCATTATGCTGTGATGTAGTCTGTTTTAGACCTTCTACATTAAATCCTTCACTTCGCAGGCACTCCATAACTTCAACTTCTGTTTTTTTAACTTCTGCTTTACTAATCGTCTTTTCTACATTTCATCTCTGTGCTATTAATGTTCTCCAAAGTGGGGCACGACATGTCCACCTTGTGTCTTTACCCATTACCACAAGCACCTTGGCCCTTGGAGCAGGAGTGAAGGCAGTCATAATCTGTCACATAAAAAAATGAGGGTTATGCTACTCAACGCCAGGAGTTTAAATCTCAAAATGCACGTGCTCGAAGCACTCCTCAGTATGGAGAACGTCGACATCTGTGCAGTAACTGAAACCTGGTTCAAGGCTCCACAGAGCAACCCAGCACTACCGGGCTACAACTCATACCACACATTTCGGTCACAGAACATGGACCGAAACACAAAAGGAGTGGGTCTATCCATATTCATCAAGGATACCTATACGTTAGTGGCGCAGCATGATACCTCCGAGATCATCCGTGTGCAACTAACATCAGGCAAATCTGCAATGCAAATTGTGGCCTGCTACAGATCACCCTCTATGACCCAGGACCACCACTCTGCCTTTCTGGAGATACTGGAAAACATGAAGGTCCTACCGAGCACCCTGATATGGGGCGATTTCAATGACCCTACCGTTAACTGGGAAAACTACTCAACTCCCAGGTCCAGCGCTTCCTGGAATTTATCAACTCAAATGCCCTGGATCAGCTGGTAAACTCCCCTACCAGAGGTGAAAACATATTGGACCTGGCCATCACCAACACGGGCGACAGGTGTTCCACACCAGAGGTCAACCTGTCACTGGTTAGATCAGACCATAAACTAATCTCTGTGGATGTCCACACCACACCACCACCTCCAACCAAGGAAACCACAGTGAAAAACTTCTATAGCAAACTTCACCTTACTTAAGACAGAGGTGGTAAGTTTCACAGCCCCCACGCTAAAGGACAACAGTGTCCAAGATGCAGGTACCTTTACAAATGCACTCTATGAGCACCTACAAGGATGCATGGATCGTGCCACCCCTAGCAAAACCAAGACTCTCTCCCCTAAGAGAAGGAAACCATTCTAGTGATCCCTGCCATAAACAGGCTGTACAAAAGAAGGAGGAAACTAGTTCAGAAAAAAAGCAAATCCCAAGAAGGAAAGACATCCCTGATCAGTATCAGTAAGAAACTAAGGTCCCTCATAAAATCCTCCAAGGCTAACTTCGAAAGAAAAATAGCAAAGGATTCGAAAGATAACCACAAAGCCTTCTTTAGCTATGTCAAGAATCTAAGTGGCAACTCACAGATATGCTCTGAGCTAGTGCAAAATAGCACAAAATATACTGAATCCACTGATATTGCCAACATCCTGGCAGATAGATTCATTGCAAACTTCACCCCCCTCTCACCCCCAAAAGGGTCCACAATAATATCGGAAAAGTGTAGTGTCCCGGAAATCACAAACGCACAGGTGACAACAGCCCTTTCAAAAGCCAAAAGCACAGTGTCAATGGGACCAGATGGTGTCCCAGGCTGCATCTTGCATGAACTACAGAACGAACTAACCCCCCCACCTAAACACACTGCTCAACCACAGCCTCTCCACAGGCTACGTGCCCATAGAATGGCACACAGCAATGGTTATTCTGCTCCATAAAGGAGGGACCACAACTGATCCTGGTAAGTATCGCCCCATAAGCCTGACTAGCCTGATCTGCAAGGCTCTGGAGCGCATCATCATGGAACTCATTAACAAAGACATTGGGAACCTCCAAACACTTGACCCAACCCAGTTCGGCTTTGTTAAGGGCAGATCATGCCTACTAAACCTGGTTGACTTCTTTGAGACAGTCACCAAGGCCATAGATGAGGGGAAGGTAGTTCACACAGCCTACCTTGACCGCGCCAAGGCTTTTGACACCATTCCCCACTCGGGAATTATAGAAGAACTCACCAGCCTGAACATATATCCCTACGTCACAAGATGGGTTGCCAACTGGCTTACAGACAGAACTCGCACAGTGAGAATAGCGGGCTCCATGTCCAACTCTAAACCAGTCACAAGTGGTGTCCCACAAGGCTCGGTCCTGGGACCCCTACTGTTCGGCATATACTTCTCAAAAGTACAGGCAAACACAGGAGGACTATGGCTAGCCAAGTTCACAATTGACTCTCCAGCTGAGACATTCTCCAAAAGGGCCTTACTGAGACAGGCACCTGGTGTCAAAGTCATGGTCTCAAGCTAAATGCCAAAAAATGCATAGTCATCCCATTTGGGAAAAACAAAACACCCATGAATTACCACATAGGTGGCAGCCCCCTTAATACAGAAGAGGTAATAAGAGATCTGGGGACCCAGGTAGATAATAATCTCTCTTTTGACAATCATATTGCCAAAGTACTTAGGAAATTCTTCTATGTAGCCCATCTAATTATTAAAGGGTTCACATCTAGAAATAAAGAGGTTATAGTGCCCCTCTACTCGTCACTCATCAGACCCATCATAGAGTACAATGCCCCGTTTGGGATGTACCTCACAAGACACTTCCAACAGCTGGAAAGACCACAAAAGTACCTCACCAAGAAGATTACTGGTCTCAAACATATGTCCTATGCAGCCCAACTGGAAAAACTCCAGATGTACTCAGTGGCATATCACTTACTCAGAGGTGATCTCTGCCTCACTTACAAAGCCATGTTCAACTCAGAATTGATGGACATGCTCCACCTAAAGAAATCCAAGTCACTGCGAGCCACTCGCTCTAGTGAGCTAAACCTCGCCACAACAATAAATAGAACATGCTGGAGGGATAGATTCCTGTCACAGAGACTCCCCATGCTTTGGAACAAAATTCTTAACTACATTAGGCAGAGCCCCTCACTAACACTCTTCAAGAGAAACCTTGACGAGTGGATGGGTAACAGAAAATACACCCCTGGGATCACTTCATTGGCTCTTCTTGACAGAGGCTCAGTTACTTAATCAATGGGGCGGCGAAAGCTGACACACTCTGGCTAGGCTTATAAATGCCCTCAGGCAGATAGCCTAGTACTTACCTATGAACCTATGAACATGAATGCACATTTGACTGCAATATTCACCACTGGTTACTTCATTAACATGATCATTTCATTGTGCTGATGCTCCAGGTCACTAAACAGTTAGTAGAGGTCCATCTGTATGCCACAGAGCACATATACCATCTCCACAGTGCTGTGTTTAGCAGCTGTTTGTGCACAGACCACCAACTTCCATATCTGCTGGTTGATTCTAAGTGCTGCAGTCATAGCTGGGAAAGTATGAGAGTCATGGTGGCATCAGACTCCCATGCATTCCTGACTTATTGTGTGCGTACTCACAGTAGAGGCAATGTGCATATGTAGAGGCTGTGTATTCTGGTACAGGAAGACCCCATGTGGGGCTCTCACCTTCAGGTGGTATGTCAGGTTTTGGAAATGCTGTGACCTCTATAGCTGTCTCTGTGCTTGTGGATATGGTTGTTCCCTCTTCTCAGAGTGTTGCAGTTGATGCCACTTTGTTGTATGCTGTGAGCATGCATGTTACCATTTTCAACCACAGTGTACTCTGCTGACATCAGCCCCTCTGTTGCACCATTATGGTGGATCCACCTCTAGTTCAACATGTGGCTGCATAAAACATATCACAGCAATGTCAGCACAGAGCCTTATAGTTGTACCGCTTCATTGTGGCACATGTAATGAAATACATAATAAACCTTGTTCAACGATAGTCTGTAACATATGTCTTGCTGAGCAGTGCATTCAGTTGCAGGCCAGAGGTTCCCACATGACAGTGGTGCAGGCTACCAACAGTCATATTTATTGCACTTTATGGTCACATATGTGTTGCACTGTAGTAGCATGATCAATACTAACCTGTTGCATCACCTTCAGAAACAAAGGTAATAGGTGCCAGGCCTGTACCAATATTTCAGATACCATCTGTATGAGGGGCTGGTCCTCCAGACCAGTGAGTGTTACCAAAAATTCTTTAACCTCTTGTTAGCTGCTTTAGCTGGTGGTCCATCCCAAGTGGTGGTCTTGTCTGCCATGGTCTTGAATCTTATGCTTTGCATGGGAGAGTATATCTATATATCTCTCTTCTTTGTATTCATGTAGGAACCTATTATAGCCACTTACAGTATGTCCTACAAGGTCTAGTCCCTGTCATGCTTGTGTGCACCACCTTGGTGCGTGCCATTCATGCAGAGTGCCTGCAGTAGCACAGTATTTCCCAGACTTGTAAACTTCTCCAAGTATTGCCTGCTCCAGATGACATCCGCACAGCTGTACACCTGCATACATGTCATTCAGTGGGTGCACGCACTCTGGTATAACATGCTTGTGTTGCTGTCCATGGTCTCCTCCCACTGTCTCCACCTGTGTCCCACACACAGTTACCAGTTTGTGAACCCATATTTGGTATTGTACTCAGTAGGTATGTAGGGCCATGACAGTTCCCCATCCTACATATGCCATGCAATCTTGTACAGCTTCATAAGGCTAAATCATCATCCCCCCAAGTACACACACACACACACACACACACACACACACACACACACACACACACACACACACACACACACACATATGCGCCATATGGTTGTGTCTGGCTGTACATGCAACATGTGGCATGTGAGTGACTCTGCAGCTGCATACTTTCAGATGGATGTGTGCTGTGTTATCTTAACGGTGTATCCCATATCTTTGGTGGAATATTCATATGTAGCCTAATTTTGCATATAGTGTATGTCTCAGTTACACACCCAGACACCATAAGCATTGAGGGGATGCATCAGTTACTTTACCAGTTCAGTTAATTTTACTTTTTTTTTTGTAATGCTCAGTGTCCATATGATAACGGGAGGTATTGCCAGCTATGCCAGGAAAAATAGGGCAGTGGATGTGTAACATATGCCAGCATAGCCAGCTGGAGTGTTGTAAAGAATTGTGTAATTTGTATATCAAACTGATTTGTACAGTTGCTTATGTTGAAAAACGTATTTGTAAAGCTGCTTGTGTTAAAAATGTACCAACTTATAACCAGAATTTCTACAATGTTTTTCTTTAATTTCTCATGTAAACTATGTGTGTAACATAACCTTTGTACAATCTGTATATGGACTATAATCTTTGTATTATCTGTATGTGGAGATTTTCTCCCCAGGACTCCATTGAAAACGGGTTCTTTAGGCCCAATGGACTATCCTGGTTAAACAACTACAAATAAATAAATAAATAAATAACAGTGGGCTTCTGCTGGACAGAAGAGAAATACACCTGCATGTCAGACTGTATTGTAACTGTTGAAATGAATATATTGTAACAGAGGATACTGAAAGAGAAGAGGTTAATCTCAGTCCAGCTAACTTTGAAAAATAGTCTGAAATTAAATTACGTGGTTTAGGCCATAAAGATTGTATCTTACAGTTCTGATTGAAGGCAGAAGCAAAATATCTGTGAAAGTCAGGACTAGGAATCCTACTGTATTGTCATTAGGGGTGAACTAATTGCTAACCTGGAAGGGTGGAAGTTTTTGAAATGGTTTTATAGCTTCCAGATGCTATAACACATCTTAGCAAAGCTCTTATGTGTGTGCATTATGACACGTATTTGCTAGATTCTGGCTCAATTTCTAGTAAAGAGAGTAGTGTGGGAATCAGAGGCAGATGACCAGATGTGATGTTGTTCTGTAATCCAGCACTGAAAGGATGTTTTAATACTATAAAAGACAGAAGTCTCGGCACAGTCTGTTTTTTAAAACCTGACAAAGAATGAGCATTCACCCCTTCATTGTGCCCAGCTTTAGTAGGTAACCAGGGAATAGTAATTCTTTAGATCAGTCAGGAAAATATAATGAGATTAGTTAAGTACTGTTTTTCTGTTTCTGTGTGAATCTAGCCATCTGTGTTATTTTTAATATTTCCTGTGGCTGAAACTCTGGTGTTTATTGTAAATAGGTATTTAGTAGTTTTTTTTGTTCTTTTATTATTTATTATTAAGTATATTTCAACTTTTCAATGGGGCTGGTCTTTTAGAGATTATTTTAACCTTTGAGAGTACCTATATTTATTTGGTGACACTGTGGCTACTCTTAAAAGTCTTACTGCACTGGTCAAAAAATACCATTTGTATTAGTATTAATTTTACTCAGTATAATTGGGTACCCTTGTAAGAGCCTTAAAGTGGCTGGCTGGTGGCTTTGACTCTACCTTATAATCTGGGCAGAGGGGTGCATAGAGCTGGTAGATCTGTGCCAGCTTTTCCCGTGTGTGTGTGTGTGTGTGTGTGTGTGTGTGTGTGTGTGTGTGTGTGTGTGTGTCATCTATGTGGAGCAGGGACACAGAGCACTGGTTTCAAAGAAAGAGTGGTGGAGGACTTGACTTGGAACACTCGACTGAGGACTCAACTGTACAGCTGTGTCAGTGGGGAGTCTTATTTGGGGCCTGGCGAGAGAGAGAGGGAGACCCAGCCTCAGGACAGAGTGTGTTCCCTGTGTGCTCTTAAGGGAAATTGTGCTTGATGCAGAGAGCTGCATCTGGAAATATTGTGTGTATCTATTTTTCTTCCAAGTGAACATCCGGATTGAGGCTGCTTGATTACTGGCCCAGAGCAGAGACCTCACAGTCCATACCACTTTTCTCAGTTATTAAAGTGAATTTTATTCCTGTGTTTTAGAGTGGTCTTATTCAATATGACAGTGGTGCTTTACTCTGTACCAGTGCAGCATGCAGCATATATATAAAGAGACAGAGAAGTTATATGTCCAGGAATAAGCCATTCATGCAATGTTTAACACAAGACTTGTGATATCACTGCATGTCTATCTGCCCAGGGAGAATTTGTGTAGCACCATACCACAGTGCAACACATTAGCCTAGTACACACCTATGGACCTATAAAGAGGAATGCATTGGCCACCAGTAGTAACTACTACAGGAAAGTACTAATTTATACATGCGTTAGTTAAATGTGATTTAAAGGGTACACATTTGAAATGTTGAGACCCACTTTAGATAGTCCCATAATGCTGAAACTGAATGGCCCAAAAAATAGACTTGTATATATTAAGTAAGAAATGGGCAGTGATTCTGCAGCATTCATCTGTGTGCAAAAATCTACCATAATGGTCCTCAGCTAGACCTTTGAGTGTCTATGTCTGCTTTCTCCACTGACAACTTTGGAGATAATAGGTCTTAGAAATTTGAGAAAGTCTTTTTTCCACAGAAGGAGTATTAGAATTGAGTAGCAGCCTTCCTGAGGCAACTGTAAGTCCAAAAAACAATTTGCATACATGATGGTGCTAATTAATGATAACTGATACTAGACAAAACTGTACAAGTGATAGTGTTAAAAGCTAAGCTTTTCAAGAAATTCAGAAAGAACCCCACCACCACTGGTAAGACATTCAGCCAAAAGGGATGTTTTCACAATGTGCGAAACTGAGATTCTGAGACTTGCTAGTGCAATGAGGAAAGACCTCATTATTGGCTAATTTGCATGTCACTGAATTTGTTCACTGCTGAAATGTCTGCACTCATAACAGCAGGTGCCAATATGTCAAGAAAGAAGGCCAAAATCCAGGAAAAGAGGGAATATTGAACATCACCCTTCTCCTTTAAACTTTTCTATTTTTTTGCAGGGGACAAGCTCCGTATAACTCCAGACTTAAATGTACTAACATACCTCTGAGAAAAGGGACTAAGAAGAGAAATGGCCATTTCTTACTTAATATATATAAGTCTATTTTTTGGGCCATTCAGTTTCAGCATTATGGGACTATCTAAAGTGGGTCTCAACATTTCAAATGTGTACCCTTTAAATCACATTTAACTAACGCATGTATAAATTAGTACTTTCCTGTAGTAGTTACTACTGGTGGCCAATGCATTCCTCTTCATAGGTTCATAGGTGTGTACTAGGCTAATGGCCCTGGAGCCTTTACAAGCCTAGTCCATAGGATTATCCTGGCATCAGGCCACCCGACCTTAGTCCCTAGTGCCTCTGTTGAATAGGGCCACTGGAGTGATCCTCAGGGTGAATTTTCTATGTTCCATCCACTCATCAAGATTTCTCTTGAAGAAGGCTAGTGAGGTGCTGTGCTTGACGTGTATGAGAAGTCTATTCCATAGCATGGGCAGTCTCTGGGTTATAAACCTGTCCCTCCAGCATGTTCTGTTGATTGTGGTAATGAGGTTGAGGTCTCTGGAGCATGTGGGGTGGAGGGATTGGGATTTCTTTAGATGTAGCATTTCTAACAGAGCTGGGTCAGACATGGATTTGTAAGTCAAGCAGAGATCGCCTGTAAGTAGGCGATATGAGACAGAAAATAGTTGGAGTTTTTTGAGTCTGTCCATATAGGACAAGTATTTAATGCCTAGGATACTCTTTGTGATGTAGTTTTGTGGCCTCTCCAGTTGTTGCAGGTGTCTAGTGAGGTACACGCCAAATGGGGCATTGTACTCGATGACTGGCCTAATGAGGGAAGAGTAGAGGGAGACAATGACCTATTTCTTCCTGGATGCAAAACACTTAGTAATGAGATGTGCCACATAGAAGGACTTTCTGACCACAGTGGCAACGTGGTGGTCAAAAGAGAGGTTGCTGTCAACCTGTGTTCCCAGATCTCTTATAACGCCTTCTGTGTTCAGTGGACTACCATCAATGTGGTAATTTAAGGGAAGTGGGTTTTTCCCAAGGGGGTTGACAACACATTTTTTGGCATTGAGCTTAAGGCCATGGTTCTGACATCAGTGGTTGGTGTCATTGAGGCCTTTCTGTAGGAAGTCACCATCACTTGGGGAGTTAATAATAGCTCCCAACTTCCAATCATCTGTGAACTTTGTCAGCCAGAGTCCCTTCGTGTTGGCCTGGACTTCAGAGAAGTAGATACCAAACAATAGAGGACCCAGGACTGAACCCTGTGGGACTTCACCCGTGACTGGTCGGCAGTCAAACTTGGATTCAGCTACTTTCACACTGTGGGTTCTATCTGTGAGCCAGTTTCCAACCCCCCTAGTGATATAGGAGTTGATGCCTAGCTTAGTGAGTTTTTCTATGATTCCTGAGTGGGGAATGGTATCAAAGGCCTTGGCCAGATCAAGGTAGGCTGTATGAACCACCTTGCCTTCATCCACAGCTCTGGTGACTGACTCAAAGAGGTCGACCAACTTGAGCAGGCATGATCTGCCCTTCACAAAACCAAACTGTGTAGGATCCAGAGTTTGGAGATTCCCTATATCCTTGTTTATTAGATCCATGATGATACATTCCATAGTTTTGCATATCAGACTCGTCAGGCTAATTGGGCAATAATTCCCGGGGTCTGTAGTAGCTCCTCCTTTGTGGAGAGGGATGACTGTAGCAGTACTCCATTCAATAGGGGCAAAGCCTGAGGTGAGGCTGTGATTGAACAGGGCACACAGGTGAGGTGCTAGTTCACTCTGTAGTTCATGTAGAACACAGCCAGGGATATTGTCGGGTCCCATAGAAGCTTTATTCTTGGCCTTGGACAGTGCTGTTTTAACCTGTGCAGCAGTAATACTGGGTGCCTGGCAATTTACTGGTATTCTAATTGGAACTTTGGAGAGTGGAGAGGGGTAAAGTTAGCACTGAATCTGTCGGCCAGTATATTGGCAATATCTGTTGGCTCGATATAGGAGATACCATCGTGCAGTAGCTCAGAGCAAATCTGGGTATTGCAGTGGAGATTCTTTACATAACTATAGAAGGCCTGTCATTACTATCTACTGCAATTCTGTTTTCATAGCTAGCTTTAGAGGATTTTATGAGGGATCTCAACCTTTTGTTGAGGCTAATAAGGGAGTTTTGGGACTTCTCCTTATTCCGCATCAGTTGCCTCCTCCTGTTGTAGAGTTTGTTTATGGCAGGAGACCAGCAGATTGGCTTCCTTTGTTTGAGGAGAGCGTCTTAGTTCTCTTGGGTATGGTGAGATCCATGCATTTGTGTACGTGTTTGTACAGTGTATTAGTGTATGATTCGGCAGTCATGCAACTATTCTCCATTTGCATGGGTGACGTGAAGTTAGCCACCTCTATTTTTAGGAGCCCGGAGTTAGCTTTGGAGAAATTTTTCATGGTGGTTACTTTTGTGTATGTGGAGGGAATGTGGATTTCCAAGGTGATTAGTTTGTGGTCGGATCTAACCAGGGAGGAGTTGACTATTGGTGTAGAGCAACGGTCACCCATGTTAGTAATGACCAGGTCAAGGATGTTGCTACCTCTAGTGGGGGTAAGAACGAGCTGATCCAGAGCATTGGAATTAATGTATTCCAGAAAGGATTGGGCAAGTGTATTGGTACATGAGTAGTTTTCCCAGTTAATGGAGGGGTAGTTGAAGTCACCCAGTATGAGTGTTAGGTTGGACCCTAATATTCTCCAGGGTGCTTAGGAACGTGGATTGTGAGTCTTGGGACATGGTTGGGGACCTATAGTAGGCTGTGACCTGAATCGATGTCTTACTCACTGTTAGCTGCACCTGAAGTATCTCAGATGTGTTATGCTGGGCTACCACTCTGGAGGTGTGCGCATCCTTCTTTCACTGACTCACTCACATGCACACACATACACACACATCTTACCTATTCCTCACTTGACAGAATATAAATTACAGATCCTTACGATCAATCAGTAATGCCAGACATTAGAAGAAAAAAAAATACCAGACATTAGAGTTTGATTCTTCTTATCATTTATATTATGCATTGTGATGCTAGACCTGTTGCTGTAGTACCTTTTTAAGTGAGTTCACATAAAAGCTTACCAATTTTTCCTAGTATCATCTAATATTCCTGCACTGCGGTGGTGGTACTGTGGTAGCATTGTCGCCTCACAGTATGACGCTGTCTGGTTCGATTCTCAGCTAGAGCGTCTTCTGCGTGGAGACATGCGTAAATAGGCGTACCTTCGTTGAAGGTTGTGCGTCAGAGCTGGCAACTAGGTACGTAAAAATCTACTGCCAATCATTAGCAGACTGGAGTTTCGCTGTGGCGACCCCTAACCGGGAAAAGCCGAAAGACACAACAACATCATCTAGTATTCCTCCTGGCTTTGCCATGAAGCCTCCACCCCATGGACACACTCCATCCCACCTAACTGTCCTCGAACTTGCAGAAAGCTCCTACTGTTGTCATTTATACTGTCCTGTCCCGTGTAACTCATGGATAAGTGCAAACATTGCATAATGCCAGCCAGTACAGTTTCATAATACCTTATTATTTATTATTCCTGTGCTCTCTCACAGTGTAAGTGTTCAACAGGTAGCACACTCACCTTCTGTTGCAGAAGGCTTTGGGTTCTATTCCTGCACTGGGTAAATAGATTGTTGGCACTGCAGTGCGGCATAAGGCTGGAGCTGCACTCCTCTGTGTGTGTGTGCGTGTGTGCACGTGTGTGTGTGTGTGTGTGTCGTCCTTTGGATGAGGTGTTAAACAGCCAAAGCCCCATCTTTTTGAGTTGATGGTACCTCATGTGAATGTAAAAGATTCCTCAGCACTTATCAAAAAGAGTATGGGTCTTTTATTTAACACACTATAAAAACATTATTTACATATTTACACAATTTTCATATTCACAGGCACATATGTATACATTTCTGTTTTTTATTATTATTTATAATTTTTTATAACATCCTCATTGTTATTTTTCCATAATGACCCCCACTCTTTCTTTCATAAACATAATCTGATTTTTCCAACATATCTGCCAAAATCAGTTTTCCATTAGACAAACTTTCATTCCTTCTTTCATTCCAAATAACCAATAACAAATAAAATAAATTCTTATCTACTTTTCTTTTTTCTTATAATATCCATATATAATTATTCCTATATGAACATTGCTTATATCATTAATAGTCTGAAAGAAATATTGAAACAACCTTTTCCAGCATTTCACCACTCTTACATTTCAAAAAGCATGCTCCATTGTCTCTTCCACCCCACAAAGTAAACACACCCTTTCAACTTTCTTTTTATACAGCATATTCCCCTTTATTGGTAATTTATTTATTACAAGTATCCTTAGGAAAATGTGACACTCTATCTTGATACATTACTTTTCCCTTAGTCTAATGGCTTTAATCACTTTTTCTGTTAAATTTCCCTTTAATTTACAAAATAATATTGTTTCATCACATTATTATACTACATTCCTTTTGTCTCTGTTAATATCATATCAATATTTTTTGATAATTTTTAATTTCTTCATTTAAGTATTTTTCTCTCTCTCTTATTTTCATTATTTCCCAGAATTGTTTGTACTTATATTTATATATTCTCACTATTAAATTCCCTTTCTGTTCCTTTACTCACTTTAATACTCTATACAAGTTAAAAGAAACAGAATAAACAACTGCATTTAGTAACCCTAGTCCCCTGTCATCTTTACTCATATACAACACACCTCTTTTCATTAGGTTTAATCTTGAACCTCATATGAAATTAAAAAAAAACCCCAATTATCCATTTATTTATTTATTTTTTTATTTTATTGGATTTGGTTTAATGGTTAACGTGTTCACCTCAAAAGCACAAGGTACATGGTTTGATTCTAATCTACTGTGACTGGCTAGGCTTAAAATGGCTCTACAGGGCAGTTAGGCTAGTATTCCCATATAAACCTATCTATTCTGTTTTTCCCATTAGTACTGAATTAACCAGATAAACCTTTTTCCTGAATGCTAATCTATATGTCCTTCACAGAAATCACATTTTTTTCAAACCCACCCATTGCATCATAACAATATCATTTTCCCAAATTTTATTCCAGCAAAGATACCCCATTCGTTGAAAATTACACAGCTCCAATTTTCATCATATCACTCAAACTGTTACTTTTATCTTTATTCTCGGTCATCCCCATTTCTTTTAAACATCCATTTAGACAAACCAGCACTTCCCTCATTCCTATTTTGTTCTTTATAACTTCAGCTGTATTGTCTGTTTATGTGAAATCTACTGGTATCACCACCTCCTAACACCTTTCTTTTGTAAACTACTTCACTCACTTTCACATTCATCACCAGTGTAAACAATATTCCACTCATGGGACATCCTTGCCTTACACCATACGTCATGCATTTTTCTTTACTCGACCAACCAACCATTCACTAACTCTCTCTCTCTCTCTTGTTCTGATATGCTGACATACATACTCTCCTAATTCTTTGACCTATTCCCTACTTCTTCATAACATCTGATAAAACATCATGTCCTTCTGTATCAAATACCTTGCTAATGTTACCTGCCATATGTTTCACAGCCTACCTTTTACTTGCATCATCCACAATTTCTCTCACAACCAGTTAAAATTCTTGACATCCTTTCCCTTTCATACCTATATAGTTTCTTCCATAGTATCCCTCATCTTTCCTTCTTTTCTTCTCTGTATTATTCCCATAAACATTTTATAATCTGTGTTGTTTAGTGTGATGGGTCCATATCCTGTACCATCTGGGCCTGATACTGAATTGATTCCTAAGTACTTAATCCAAGTCACTAATTGTAATTTCCTTTTCAAATATTTCTTTAACTTATGGAAATTTCTGTACTTTCCATTCTCTCTTATTTTCCATCCTTGTACTTTTGTACATACTTTCAACATGCTGTACTACACTACTCATAATTTACTCTTGTTTTTTTTACCTCTCCTTTTATATTTTTTCATTTTTGTCATTATACTAATATCCTGCTTTACCCAAATATGCAGTTCTCATGTCTTTTGTCTTAATTTTTTTCTCTATTTCTTTTATATATTTATTTTTGTACACCATGATACACCTGAATATTATTCTTAAATTTATCTTACACGTTTCTATACATTTCCCATGTTTCACTCTCTCTTCCTTTCTTAAATTATCCTGCCTGTGGAAAAAAAAACACTTTTAAGATTTCTTTAAGTTCCAGCCACCACTAAGACCATTTTTTATAGAAATCTTTCATGGTTATACGATCATTCCATAACGTCAATATTTATCACTTTCTGATTTCATCCCATAATTTCTCATTTATTATTTTTATTCCCTTTTCTATTTTAATGCATTCCCTTTTTTCTATCACTTCCATCCCTTTTGCTAAATGGTCAGAAAAACCTGTCACAGCCTTATCACCATCTGCTACTACAAGCTTTCTGATAACACAAAGTAATACATTTGTGATCCAAGAGCCCCCTTTTCTAAGTCCATTGGCTTTTGATTCACACAGCTAATCTACTGCATTTGTATCCAGTGTTTCCCTTACTTTTGACATCTTCCTCTTAAATCACACTTAAAGTCCCTTGCAATTATAATTTTCATGTTAACTATCACCTAGTATAATTTGATGAAGCAGATTCTTTCTTTCCTTGCTACTTATATATGCATTTAATGCCATAATTCGATAAATATGTTCTGTCCACCTCACATCCACAACAATAAACTTTCCCATCCTTAACCAAAGTTACACCTAGTACTTCTGGTACTTTTACTGATTTTTTACACAGCACAACCACTCCTGAACAACTTTCACTTCCAAAGTTCCATATTTTATTTCCACCCTACAATATTTTGGTTTGTAATCTTTCTTCATTTGCTGGGAGTCTTACATCTTCTAACAGAATCACATCCACATCACATTTAGCACACCATTCCAGTATCCTGTAGTGTTAATAATACTTTTACTGAAATTACACTAAAGTTATTGATTTTCCTATATAGGTTTAGGCAAAATATTTTTAAATTTTCATTTTCTTATTTTTACTCTTTTCACTATTGAATATTTTTCCTGGGTTTATGTACAAATAATCCTTAATCCTCAGAATCAGATTTTTCAGTGTCTAGAAGTTCAAAAAATGATTAGTGTTAATCCCTTCTCTTACGTGCACTCTTTGTCTCCTCCCTTTTCCCATTATATTGTTTCTTCTTCTTCACCTAGTTCACTCTCCCTCCCTTGTTGTCCTTCCTTATGTATGTTTTCTTCCCCTTCCTCCTCTTTTTTATTATTTATTGTTAGCGTTTGACAATCCATCTAGAATTGTCCTTGATTTTACAGAATGTGCATTCAGCTAGACACTTTCTTGCAGTATGTCCTTTCTTCCAACACTGGTTACATTATATCTTGTCACAATCATTAATTAAATGAGAAGAATCCCTATAACAGAAACACGATTTAGGTTGACCAGCATATCTTAATGTCCGTCTAGGACCAGCTGCACAAATAACACTTGGCAAGTGTCTCACCATTTTTTTTCACATTTCAAAACAGCTTCCAGCCTCCATTTCGTAAGTTTCAGTCATCACTGTCACATAAACACTGCATGCATATTTTAGCATCCTATTCTTCTAGTATGTCAGTTCTAAACTGCAAACTAACAATCTGAAGTAGTTTACTTCATTTGGTCTTCAACCTGTGAGTAACGGATCCGTATCGGATCCGAGCCAGCAACATTTACTAGCATCTGCTCCAAGCTCCAAACTCCTCCCCTTACCTATAATACACCTCAACTACCTTCCATCCCCAGATCTCGTTTGCCAAAAATTGCTTATGCATCGTGATCTCTTGAGCTCCAACTTTGTCAGGTGGGTAAAAACCTTTTGAATATCTTTTTTTCTTTCAAAATCACTAGGTAGTGTTAGTATAGGTTCCCCTTTCTTCTCCCCTCGCTGGTGCATTGAGTTGCAGTGCTTTATGGTAGTTAGAGTAGTTTGTATTGTTGTGTGTATTTTTGCTTCCCCTCCACCATCAGTGTTTTCTCTGTACGAGTGTGGTGAGTGGGTGTGTGTATCAGAGAAAAAGAAACAACTTTTTTTCTTCAGTTTTCTTCCTACTGATAGTATGGCTGACAAGCCTATTTTCAAATATTGCACTGAGTGTGGCCATAAATTATCCTTGGGCGTGGCCCATCTGAGTGTGGACTGCACCATATATGCGGGCTTCAACCCCTGCGCCATTAAGGATAGAAAAGCCAAGTTGGCCCTCAAAGGCCTCCTTCCCCCTTCAGAGACTGTTTCCTCGTCTCTGGCTTCGGTCACAGTGGCTGCTGTGCCTGCCACTCCTTCCTCTCTTCCCCTGGCTTCTCCTCCCTCCCAGGCTGGGACTCAACCTCCTGTACAAAAGCCTGTGAAAGTGGAGTGGAAAAGGGGCAGAGAGAAGGAGAGAGAGTCGAAGGTGAGGGAAAAGCAAAAGAGGTCTCTGGACCTCCCTTCATCTGCGAAAACGTTACGAATCTGTTACTCCTCTCGGCTCCGATCTCTGAGGTTCTCGCCGGAGCCGGAGGAGACAAGTTCAGCTTTTAGGGCCTCGGTGCCCCAACCCGCCAGGTCAGAGTCCGTGGCCTTGTCGAGGTCCACCCGGTCTTTGTGTGAGGTTGATGTGGATAAAATGATGAGGAGGTTTATCCATACTCAGATCCAGATGGGGATCTTGCCAGCCCCCTCTCCCTCAGGGGGGAGCTCGCTTCCTTTTTTCCAGCTTATATCTCCCTCTCTGATCCGACCTTCGGGTTTGGAGTATTCGGATCCAAGGATGGCTTTGGTCAGGAAGTCAGCGCTGACACTACCTGCTTCCTCGATGCTGACAGCTTCCTGGAACATGTAGGATCTGACCAGCTCGGATATGAGCATCTTTCGGAGCCGAAGCTTGGGTGTCGGTTCCGAGGGAGTGGAACTTTTTTCATCAGCTCCGCCTTTGTCGGGCCAAATTCCGTCCCTCCGAGCTCCATCCACTTCGGGCCCGGCTCCAATTCTCTCGTCGGACCCGGGGAGACGAGCCTCCTTATTGGTTTCTCAGGAGATTCGCTCTCCTTCGGCATTCAGCATGGTAGAAAGGGTTCTCTCCGCTGGATCCAGACCCATGACTGCCTCCTCAGACTCCACCCAGATCTCCTCGGCTCTGTCTATGGTCCCTATCATTTTACCAGAAGGACAGCCCATGCTCGAGGAGCCCCAGACAGTTCCCCCTGAGGAACAAGTGGCTTGTGAGTCCCCGCCCCACCAGAGAGGTACCTAGCAAACATACGTGCAAGAAGAGCACTCCCCCGATTCCCTCACTGAGGACACAGACTTGGATGATGGAGAAGGTTCCCCTAGGTCACCTCCTGAAGATGTCTACTTTGGAGACATCATGGAAATCCTGCGCCAAAGGGGAGGTTGGTCTGCCCCCAAACCTTCTTCTGATGAGTCTGTGTTCCTGGAGGCTTTCGACACGGGCCCATCTACTTCCTGGGTGTCCCCTCCTGCAGATCCTTTGGTGGATCTGGTCACTTCACGGGCATGGAAGGAATTGGACACTATGGAACCAATTCCAAAAAGACCCGACAAGATTTTAAGCCCCCCATAGAAAGACCAGTGTGGAACAAGGGCTCCCCCGTAGATGCTATGGTGGTAGCAGCAGCCACAAAGAAGGAACTTGCTCAGGACAGTTCCATGGTTCATCCTCCTGACCGAGAGTCATGGATGATGGGCCGCCTAGGGAACTGGGTTTACGCTTCACCTACCTTTTCGATTAGGGTGCTGAACTACCTGGCCCATGTCACCAGACTCCAATGCGACCTGGTAAAGGAGCTGGAGGAGTCTTCCCCCAAGTCCATGTCGCAGGAGGACAAGGCTTTGTTCTCCCCTAGGATTACCACTTTAAAAGCAGTCTCCAACACATCCATGCAACTCCTTTCACATGCTATGGAAGGAGCGGATAGGGTGGCTGGGTCCGGTGTGTCCATGAGGCACAACGCCTGGCTCAGGTTATGTCAATTTTCTGAACCCTTCAAGGCGTCCTTTGCCAGTGCCCCTTATGACGGTTTTACTCTCTTTGGTAAGACCATCAAAGAGACATTAGTCCAGAGTGAGAAGGATGGGAAGACACTGTCTGCCATTGGGATCCACTTCTCGAACCCTCAAAGGTCCTTTTCCCGGAACCAGAGAGGGCAAAAGAAGATGTGGTTCCAGAAGTCACAGTATTCCTGGGACACTCAGGGCTCTTCTTCCCCCAGAGGCAGAGGGGGACAGAATGAATGCCGGCCCAGAGGCAGAGGGGGTCCGAGGAATTTTGGGTCTCGAGAACCTTTTTCAGACAGACCCGGGCAGCAACCCTGAGTGGTTGCCCGACTGCTCTACTCTGGAGGCAGTCAGGGGACAAATCTCATTTTACATAGCGGTATGGGAGTCCATAACAGTAGACTGCTGGGTGCTTCAGTTCATATCCAGAGGATACTCTATCCCCTTCATGGGTTCCCTCAAATCTCCCAGACACCTCCCGGATGTACCACCCACGCAAAGGGAGGCAGCAGCATAGGAAATTTCCAAGCTGCTAGAAAAACGAGCCTTCAAAACCGTCCCCCCCCCCCCCCCCAGATCAGTCCAGATCAGGCTTCTACTCCAGGTTTTTTTTGGTGCCAAAGAAAATGGGGGACTTAAGGTCCATTCTAGACCTCTCTACCCTGAACCTGTCAGTTGCCAAAGAGAAGTTCCAGGCGGTCACATTATAGTCCATCATGCTGTACCTGCAAGAGAGTGACTGGATGTGCTCATTAATCCTCCAAGATGCTTACTATCACATAAAAATGCACAGACGCTCCAGGAGGTTCCTCTGCTTCTGGCTAGGAGTTGATCATTACCAATTTCAAGCCCTACCCTTTGGTCTCACCACAGCCCTCAGGGTGTTTACCAAAGTGATGGCAGTGATAGTGGCTCACCTGAGGCTTCACGGGATTCAGGTCTATCCATACCTGGACGATTGGCTCCTCACTGCTCCTACCAAGCATCTACACTCCCAAACCAGGGATTATTTCCTGACTCTTGCCCTGCATTTGGGAATCGCAATTAACGCATCCAAATCTCTCCTAGATCCTGTACAGGTGATAGACTACATTGATGCCAGGATAGATACCCTTCAGTGCAAAATCTTCCTGACCTCGGAGAGAGTTCAAAACCTGAGTGTGCATGTCTCCCTGAATTCCCACCCTCATCTCCCAACAGCGGAATCAGTGTTGAGGGCCTTAGGCTCGATGGCAGCAACCATAACCCTTCTCCCGTGTGCCCGGTTACACATGAGAATTCTACAGTGGACTCTAAGCTGTACAATGATCCCTGTTGGAACTGCCATTGGCATATCCAGTTCAACTCAGTCGAGTCTGTCGGTCGTCCCTTATATGGTGGATGTCCTCTGTGGACATTTTGGAGACGACCCATTGTTCCAGCCCTGGCCCAAGCCACAGTGACCACGGATGCCTCCCAACTCAGGTGGGGGGGCATTGTTCGGGCAGGACAGTCCTTGGCCTGTGGTCCCCCATAGAGACCAGTTTGCACATAAATGTCCTAGAGATGAGGGTGGCCCTTCTAGCATTGCAGGCTCTTCATGCCTTTCTTCCTCTGGGAATAATTGCAATTCAGTCAGACAACATGTCAGTAGTCTGGTATATCAACAAACAGGGACGGACCAGATTTTACCCCCTTTGTCGCAAGGCCATGAGAGTGTGTGAATGGGCGATCTCCACCGGTCGCTTTCTCGTCACAACGCACATTCCGAGATGGTCCAACATCCTAGCGGACAGGCTAAGTCAGACCATTCTGATGCCTTACGAGTGGTCTCTGAGTCTGTCAGTAGCGGAACAGATCTTCAACGAATGGGGTCAACCTTGCTGCAATCTCTTCGCATCTCCTTCCAACGCGAAGTGCAGCAAGGTTTTTGCTCTGAAACCCCTACCAGGGGTGTCCCCCAGAGACGTGCTAGTTCATGCTTGACCTGCCGGTCTTCTGTATGCTTACCCGCCAGTAACTCTTATTCCGAGGTTTCTACAGAAAGCTCATCAACTGGGGAGAAAAATTATCCTCATTGCCCCGTTCTGGCCTCACCAGTTATGGTTTCCCTTCCTTTGGTCTCACCTTCTGGCTCTGACTTGGATCCTAGATCCCATTCAGGATCTAATTTGACACCCTTCAAGGGTGCCTCATCCGAATCTGGACAGTGTGAAGCTCACAGCTTGGCTGCTCCTGTTCCCATGATTGCTAGGACTCCTGGACTATCCTCCTCAGTTAGCTCTATTTTGGTGGCTGCTCATAAGTCTTCGACCGGGAAGGTTTATCGCTGCAAGTGGAAACGTTTTTTTCCTTTTGTGCCTCTCAAAGGAGTTCAGACCCTTTCACGGTTTCTATTTCCTCCATTCTTGATTTTCTAGATGATATTTTTCAACACGGAGCTAGTTCTTCTACTGGCAAGTTTCAGTTGGCTGCCATCTCTCATTTTCATGTGGGCAAGAATTCTGCCTCTTTAGCCTCTTCCAGACTGTGTAAAGCCTTTATTAAAGGCACCTTTTTATTACACCCTCCCAGTCAAAGATCCTGTTCCCCCATGGGACCTTACTGTGGTTCTTCAAGCTTTGGTCGCTCCGACTTTCAAGTCTGCCGCAACTGCAGATCTGAAATATTTATCTTGGAAAGCAGCTATTCTGGTGGCTATTACCTCTGCCAAAAGAGTTTCAGAATTACAGGCCTTGTCCATCAAAGTTCCTTGCATGATTTTTCACAAAGATAGGGCTTCCCTTCCCTTGCCTGTGTTTTTTCCTAATTTTACTAAAAAGATGGAATACAAATTCCACCTGTTGGATGTTCATAGACAGTTATGATTCTGTTTACACAGGACAAAAAATTTCCGTACCTCTGATCAATTGTTTCTATCATTCTATAAACCCTTTTTGGGGAAACCTATCTCCAAGATCACTATTGCTAGATGGACTTCTTCATGCATCCTTCAGGTCCATATATCTCCTCCAGGTCAGGTAAAAACTCATTCCACTAGTCTTTGGCCTTTTGGTCTAAGGTGTCTTTGGATGCTATTTGTTCTGCAGCTACTTGGTTCTCATCTCATACGTTTATTTCTCATTACAAATTGGATTTGACTTCCAGAAGGAGAGCACCCTTTGGTTCCACGGTGCTCCAGAATATCCTTCCATGAGGGCCTCCCAGGAGTTTAGTAGCTGGGGACTCTGTCCCACAGGTTGAAGACCAAATGAAGTAAACTACTTCAGATTAAGAAGTTATGTACTCACCGTAACGTTCCATCTGAGTAGTTGTACTTCATTTGTCTTCAATAGTCCCTCCTTCCTTCCCCCAGACCTTGGCATATGATCAGCCTACGGGCTGCAGTATAGGTCACAAGTAATTTTTTCAGGTTGGGTTATCAGTATAAGGTTCAGCAAACTCGATCTGGGGATGGAAGGCAGTGTAGGTGTATTATGGGTAAGGAGAAGAGTTTGGAGCTTGGAGCAGATGCTAGTAAAAGTTGCCGGCTCTGATCCGATACGGATCCGTAACCCACAGGTTGAAGACAAATGATGTACAACTACTCAGATGGAATGTTATGGTGAGTACATAACTTCTTTTTTTTAACATTTAAGTTACTTCCAGAAAACAAACAATTGTTCCAATGGTAAATGTTCTCCTTTTTGTTACAGTTACAGACATTTCATCCGTCAGTCCCTCAGCCTCAAATGTTAAGTTGCAAAAAGTCTCTGTCCCTATATGTGTAAAATGCCAAATTTATTGAGCTTTTTTTTTCAATAATAAATCTTTATTATTTTTCCAATTTTTAATACAATACTACACAAAGCAAAAAAAAAAAAAAAAAAGGAAAACAGTGTAAAAAAAAAAAAAAACTTATAACAACAATACTACAATATATATACATTATATACATGAATGCTTCCAACAGTTAAATGAGATCATTATACATTGAAATAAAATTCTGAAAAAGAGTATTAAAAGATCTAGTATCAATATACAGGCTTATTAATACTGACTTCCAAATTAAGTATGTACTTCCAGGGGATAACTGGATTCGGAACATTAAGCCAACACAATATTAAAGATTTGCTCCCATATTTTCGGATTATTTATATTTTTCTTATGATCTTTGATTAATAATTTATGTGCTAGAATATGTTTTATCGCTACACTTTTAAAGTTTTCCCATGAAGTCTGAGATGGATTCAACCAATTTGTAGCTATATAAAGCTTCATTAACAAGAAAATATTTATAAGTGTGATCATTTGGGATCTCTCCAAGTTGTTCGGAGGGATATGTAGAATCATAAATTCCCAGGAAAGTGTGGAATGTTGATAACCCATTTTTTGTAATTGAATTTTTAAAGAGTTCCAAAGTTTAAATATACATTTACAGCTCCAGAACATGTGTAAAAGGTCAGCCGTTTGATCAATACAATATGGACATTTAGGTGAATTTTTGGAGTTGAATTTATGCAGACTGAGACGAGTGTAATAAGCATTGTTAAATATCATCAGCTGAGTAAATAATAACTTTTGAAGAGATACTGATTTTAAGGTTAGGTTAATTGCTTTTAATATTTTATTATCATCAATCAGTGATATTTTATCCTTCCAGTATTTTGATAAGAGTATTTGGTTTTATTTGGTTTTAAATTTTTTACTCAAATTTATTGCGCTTTAAAAGCTAAAACAGTTACCAAATTGTCCAAAACATAATATGGCTATTACAATTTTATTTTTAGTTCTTATTCTCACATATGGTCTTCCCTTCTTTTTTTAAATAGTTTTACTTATAATTTGTTGCTGCTTCCACTGCTATCACTGCTGCATATTTTTTTAATTACTGCATTCTCTGCTGCCACAAAACCAGACCCCTTCTCAGTTTGTTGCTGCTTCCTCTTTTATTTTCACTCACTGCTGCATAAGTTTTATCTGCTGCATTTTCTACTGCCACTTCACCTGGTTTATTCTCCACATTGCCATACTCAGCACTTATAAAAACATTATCTGCCATGTCACCTGGCTCATCCTGTTCGATTATTTCCAGACAAATATCATCTGCCAGCCTTCTTGATGTCATAGGTTCATAGGCGTGCACTAGGCCAATGGCCCTGGAGCCTTTACAAGCCTAGCCCATAGAAGTGCCCTGGCATTGTGCCGCCCGACGTTAGTTCCCAGTGCCTCTATCAAGTAGAGCCACTGGAGTGACCCTCAGGGTGAACTTTCTATTTCCCATCCACTCCTCAAGATTTCTTTTGAGGGCCAGTGAGGTGCTCTGCTTGACATGTATAGAAAGTCTATTCCAGAGCATGGGCAGTCTCTGGGTTATGAATCTGTCCCTCCAGCAAGTTCTGTTGATTGCGGTAATGAGGTAGAGGTCTATGGAGCGTTTGGTGCGGAGGGATTGGGATTTCTTTAGATATAGTATTTCTAACAGATCTCGGTCAGACATGGCTTTGTAAGTCAAGCAGAGATCGCCTCTTAGTAGACAATATGAGACAGAGAATAGCTGGAGTTGTTTTGAGTCTGTCCATGTAGGACATGTGTTTAAGGCCTAGGATCCTCTTCGTGAGGTACTTTTGTGGCCTTTCCAGCTGTTGCATGTGTCTAGTGAGGTACATGCCAAATGGGGCATTATACTCAATGACTGGCCTAATGAGGGAAGTAGAGAGAGATGATGACCTCTTTCTTCCTGGATGCAAAACCCTTATTAATGAGGTGTGCCACATAGAAGGACTTTCTGACCACAGTGGCAATGTGGTGGTCGAAGGAGAGGTTGCTGTCAGCCTGTCCCCAGATCTCTTATAATGCCTTCAGTGTTCAGTGGGCTCCCATCAATGTGGTAATTAGTGGGAACTGAGTTTTTCCCAAAGGGGATGACGACACATTTTTTGGCATTAAAAGACCATGGTTTCGACACCAGACAGTGGTCTCAATGAGGCCTTTCTGTATGATGTCTACATCACTTCGGGAGTTAAAATAGTCTTACTAAACAGTGACTTTATCACTGAATGTAACCTTCTTACTAATATGTTCCAACAGAGAGGATACCCCATTGACCTTATCAGTTCATTAGTGGACAAAGTACAACACAAAAGGTTCAATGGGTTAATCAAACCTATACTGTGTGGCTACCAGGTTACCAGCGTTCTTGATTGTCAGCACAGTAGTCCCTTGATTCAGTGCACTGAACAACACTTAGAGCTAAGTAATGATAATATAGTGCCCAATTACAGAACCAGTTTTATAACAATATACTGTAAAGATAGCACTAAAGTAAGGTTCATCTTATATAAAAATTGGGATTTCATTAGTAATGAAAAATCTTTAGTGGAAAAACTAGGTAATGTACCGAAACTAGTTTTTGGAAGAGGTTCCAACCTGAAAAGCTTACTGGAAAGTAAGTGTTTAACTTCCTCTCATAGACATGCAGGTATATACACTTGTGGTAAATGTAGGATGTGTAAACTTATCAAAACAGGAAGGTCATTTATGATTAATGAGAAGAAGTATAATCTCAACTACAAGTTAAACTGTGATTCCAAATATGTGGTGTATGTTGCAAAGTGTAAATCCTGTACAGCTTTTTATGTTGGGAAGATGGAACGTAGATTCCGTGACAGAATTTATGCACACACATATGCCATGTATAAAAACAAGCCTGATAACTCTCTGGCTAAACACGCTCAGTTAAGTGGAGGTCACAGGTTCAACTTCAAAGCCATTGATCAGATTCAGGCTGACATTAGAGGTGGCCCTATGAATTTATTGTTGGAGGAATGTGAATTGGCAGTTAAGACTTAATGTTTTCTGCAACCCAGGTTTAAATGAAGCATGTAATATTGCTTGCCTTCTCAAGTTAAAAAGCTTGAATAGATGACACTGTTGTAATAATACTGGCACAGGTTTTATATTTTTATGTGTATTTCTTTACGTACCATTTCTGCATGTATTATTTTTTATGTATTATTTTTTAATTATAGAATTTACTTTTACAACTTGTATTTACAAATCACACTAGAGAGTCTAGTAATATATTCTTGACTTGACAATCTGATAATTATAACATTCACATTATAGAGATGTAAAAGTGACTCTAGTGCTGTTACTTTAACTACAAGTTCTATTGTAGTAACTCTTGTTGATTGGAAGATCTTCATCATGTGATTTTACAGCGACCACTATTTAAAATGTTATGAGAATCTTTGTCTGTTTATCTGAAGAAGTTATTGTATAACAGTGAATAAAAGTGCTTTATATTAAATTGATTTTACACTTTTGGGCTTGAGGTTAGGTCATTTTTGTTTAGTACAGGTAATAATGGCTCCCAGCTTGCAGTTGTCTGTGAACTTGGGTCAGCCAGAGTCCTTCCGTGTTGGCCTGGACTTCTGAGAAATAGATGCTAAATAGGAAAGGACGCAGGACCGATCCCTGTGGGACTCCACTCATGACTGGTTGGCAGTCTAACATGGAGTCCACTACTTTCGCATTGTGAGTTCTATCTGTGAGCCAATTTGCAACCCACCTAGTGATATAGGGGTTGATGCCTAGTTTGGTTAGTTTATCAATAATTCCTGAGTGGGGAATGGTATCAAAGCCCTTGGCCAGATCGAGGTAGCCTGTATGAACTGCCTTGCCCTCATCCACAGCTCTAGGAAGTCAACGAGGTTCAGCAGGCATGATCTACCTTTCACAAAACCAAACTGAATGGGATTTAGAGTTTGGAGATTCCCTATACAATTGTTAATTAGGTCCATGATGATGTTCTCCATAGCCTTACATATCAGACTCGTCAGGCTAATGGGGCGATAATTCCCAAGGTCTGTAGTCACTCCCCCTTTATGGAGAGGGATGACTGTAGCAGTGCGCCATTTGGTAGGGACAAAGCCTGAGGTGAGGCTATGATTGAACAGGGCACACAGATGTGGTGCCAGTTCACTTTGTAGTTCATGTAGAACACATCCAGGGATATTGTCGGGTCCCATGGAAGCTGTATTCTTGGCCTTGGACAATGCAGCTTTAACCTGTGCTGCAGTAATGCTGGGTGTTTGGCATTCCTCCAGTATTGTGATTGATCCTTTGGGGGGGGGGTAAAACTTGCACTAAAATCTGTCGGCCAGTATGTTGACAATATCTGTTGGCTCAGTATCGAAGGTACCATTGTGCAGTAACTCAGAGCAAACCGGGGTATTGCCGTGGAGATTCTCGATATAACTATAGAAGGCTCTGTGGTTGTTTTCAGTGTCTGCCGCAATTCTGCCTTCATAGCTGGCTTTAGAGGTTTTGATGAGGGATCTTAACTTTTTGTTGAGGCTGATAAGGGAGTTTTTCTAGTCTTGGGACTTCATCTTTTTTTTGCAACAGTTTCTTCCTTCTATTGTAGAGTTTATTAATGGCAGGGAACCCCCAGATTGGCTTCCTTTTTTTGGAGGAGAGTGTCTTGGTTTTGTTGGGTATGGCTAGGTCCATGCATTTATGTACGTGTTCGTACAGTGCATTGTGTATGATTCGGCAGTCATGCATCTATTTTCCATTGACATGGGTGCCGTGAAGTTAGCCACCTTTGTTTTTAGGAGCCCAAAGTCAGCTTTGGAGAAGTTTTTCATGGTGGTTACCTTTGTGTGTGTGTGTGTGGGGGGGGGGGGGGGGGTGAGATGTGGATTTCCATGGTGATTAGTTTGTGGTTGAATCTAACCAGGGAGGAACTGACTATTAATACAGAGCAGTGGTTGCCCATGTTAGTAATAACCAGGTCAAGGATGTTGCTTCCTCTAGTGGGGGTAAGAATGAGCTGGCCCAAGGCATTGGAGTTGATGAATTCCAAGAAGCGTTGGGCCAGTGTATTGGTGCATGAGTAGTTTTCCCAATTGATGGAGGGGTAGGGTAGTTGAAGTCACCTAGTATGAAAGTGTTGGGTTGGACCCTAATAGAATCCAAGATGCATAGGAACGTGGAGTGAGAGTCTTGGGACATGTTTGGGGACCTATAGCAGGCTATGACCTGAATCGCTGTCTTACCCAGTGTTAGTTGTACTTGAAGTGTCTCAGATGTATTATGCTGGGCTACTAGTCTGGAGGTGTGCATGTCCTTTATGAATATGGAGACACCACTGCCTTTGGAGCTTCGGTCCATGTTCTGGGGGTCAAAAGGTGTAGAAAGAGTTATAGCCTGGTAGCGCAGGGGTGCTTTCTGCTGCTTTAAACCAGATCTCCATTACAGCACAAATGTCGATGTTCTTCATTTTGAGTAGTGCTACAAACAAGTGCAGCTTGAGATTTAGACTTCTAATGTTGAGCAGCATGACCCTCAGATTGCATTTATTTATAGCTGTTATGGTGGTAATTTGGTCTTTGGAACATCACCTAAAAAGGCACTGTAGGGGTGGCAAGAGCCTTAGCCAGTATCCGGAAACCCAGGGTTGACAGATGCAGGCTATCTCTGGCAAAGCATTGAGGTCTGTCAATCATGTCATCCCAAGCAGACAGATACTGGATCCCCTTAGAATGACACCAGAAACTTAGCCAATTGATAGTCAATCATTTTCTGCTTGTACTGCGGTATCATTCTGGGCGACGGTAGGATGCTGCTTAGGGCTAGGGTCATACCTGCCTGGGCCAGATAATCTGAGAGCTCCTCCATGTCTCTTTTCATGTAGTCCAGGGAGGTGTGTCTCAGGTCATTCACACCCACATGGATATGGACAGTGACAGAGTCATATTTGTGCTTGTGGCGTGACCTGAATGCATGTGTTATATGTCGGATTCTGGCACCTGACAAACATCTGACTGTTACCTTCTTCTTATTAACCCTAGTGAGTGGGACATCAGTGTGCCTCATTATCGAGTCACCTATGATTAGCGTATTGGGCAAGCTGTTTTGCCTTAGGGACTTAGGTTGAGGGGCACATTGTGTGAGTGAGCTATGTGTCTTGTGGTTTGTGCTGTGGTGTGGTGGTTGAGTGCGTTTCTGCCTTGGAGGTTTCTGCTGTTTGGGTAGATTTCTATTGAGAGCCTCCACGAAGGTTGGTGTGTGGTTTGTGTTTTTATGTGAGAGCTGTGATGGTGGGTGTTCTGGAGGGCTATGTGTTGCATGTGGTGTGGTGCAGGTGTTGACCTTCTCCTCTTGACCAGCTATTCCTGTCTTGGCTTGAGAGTGGATGTCTTCCAGTTTGGATATATAAGTGCATCTCTCACAAGTATGAGTATTGGGAGGTAAGAGGAGAGGGTTGGCAGTCTACATGAGGCAGTTGCTAAACTGCCTCAGAATGCCCAAGTTCACCAGGTTAATAGGAGAAAGCACAGGGAACTGACCTTTAGATATGCCAGGAGGGATGGTCATTATTACTAAGTACTGTAGCTGTTTCCTTATATAGTCCTTTTACAGGAAAAAAATGGCACTCAGGGTGTCTGAGTCTGTTCAGAGCACTGCCAAGCACTTGAAGGGAAACTTATACATAGACCCTGAAAATTTAATAATGAATAATTTGGCAGATATTCTGAAGTTAGAAAGAAATAAAGCAGTACTTACTGAAAAATAAAGAATTAGCTTGTCAAGAATGATGAAAAGAGGGGAGTCGCATGAACGGTACTGCCTGGCTACTACTGATGCTGGTGTCAGCACAGCTTCACTCTGTTGGAATACAATACTCCTTTGCTTCTTCTCTCACCAGAAGCAAAATGTTAGCACCAATCCCAAGAAGAGAAGCAGGCCACGGCCTGTTTGGTGATACACAGTCTTGTCTCAGATGATGCAAGGGTCTGCAAGCTTGTAGCCTTTTTCTGGTAGATGCCTTGAATAACAACCAGACCAATCAGGTACGTTAAGCATAGACACTCTCCAACCAAAAAGAGTCAGGAATCAATGCACTCTGCTCCTACTCTCACTAGGATCAGAATATAAGCACAGATTACAAACTGTCACCTATAAAGCAATTATTAAGCTTTCTGGTCATCAGCAGTCTCCAAGAAATAATGTAACTGCACTCCTTCTCTCACCAGGAGAAAACAGAAGCACTAATCCTAAAATGACTACTGAGAGGGAGAATGTGGGCTCTCCAATAGCTGGTGGTCTTGCAATAGATGCTTAAAGGTAAGATGAAAAAATAGTTTATCCTGAACACTGCAGTGTGCACTAGAGGAGTTAGTTTGAAAGTAGGTAACTTAAGTTTTATCTGTCTAAAAAGTTAAGTTTTAGTGGAGAGTCACTATTTTAAAACAGCAAGATAGATTGAAAGGGGGTGGTCACTTTTGTATTGTAGTACTATGGAATACAGGAGGATGGCCAATAAATTTAAATAGTTAAGGGGAGTGAGTCTTTGTGTCTTTCGGCTTTTCCCGCTGTTAAGGGAGTGATTTCACAAAATGATAATTTGGTGCTTACTCACACCAGCCAGTAAAAGCAGAGAGGAAATGAGCTATATGGTCAAATTAACATAAGGGGCAGGCAATTAGAAATACAGTGGTGTTTAACAACACAACAGTGACCTGGTGGGTGAGTGGGAAACATTTCTGTATGACTCACAAGAGAAAGAGCTGTGGTCTCTTTTCAGGTTTTAATATACAGTTAAAAGCAGAATACAAGTAAAGCACAGTGTAAAGAAAACAAATCACAGTATACAAAATAGAAAAAGGCAATAAAGTAATACAAAACACAACAAATAAAAAGCAAATTAAAAGTAAAACATGGTGTAAAAAAAACAAATCACAGTATACAAACTAGAAAAAGGCAATAAAGTAATACAAAATACAACAAATAAAAAGCAAACTAACCTTTTTCTCACAGCAAACTGTAGCAGGGTCTGGGTAAGCCTTTCCAGTAAAGCTCTGAAATGTTTTATTTTACCCCTTAAGTAGAAGGTTTAGTTCCTAGCTCCACTACCTCAGTTCACAGATGATTAACCTTAACTGACCTGTTGCAACTTATGTGCAACTCCTTAACTGACCTGTTCTAATTTCTGTCTGACACACAAGAGACAGAGCTGTGGTTTCTTTTCAAGTTTCAATATGCAGTTAAAAAGCAGAATACAAGTAAAACACAGTGTAAAGAAAACAAAGCACAGTATACAAAATAGAAAAAGGCAATAAAGTTATACAAAATACAACACATAAAAAGCAAACTAACCTTTTCCTCACAGCAAACTGTAGCAGAGTCTGGGTGAGCCTTTCCAGTAAACTTATGTTCTGTTATCTACACCACTCTAACACATTCACTTACTTCATTCTCCATTGCGACAGCTAACTGCTGCTCATTTATATAACTTACCACACAGGAATCTTCATCTCCATTCTGCTACTCCATATTGAACAAATTTTATCTCCAAACTCTTCATAGCTTTTCTGTCCTTCTCCATGCTGCTGCTTCCCTCAGGCCTCTTTCTTGCTGCTGCAGGAGCCATCTGGAACCATTTAGCAACTCCAAACAGTAGGGAAAGTTCCCTGGTGCTCTGGTCAAATTCCCTTAGTAGTATAAATACCACCTCAGGTGTCCATTGAAAAGAGGTAGCTAACCAAATGGGACTAACCCAGTCAACAAAGAATAAATAAATAAATGAATGAATAATTGTTAAAAAAAATAAATAAAATACCATGCTACACTAACTCCTCATTTAGCATAAGATGTTTAAAGCTGTTGCTTGAGATTGAGAAATTGCTCCTTGTGTCAAGGGTACAGCGTTTGAAATGTTCCCTTACCTTATACTTTTTTTTAAGACTTTAGATAATATGTAGGAATATCCCCAGTGTCTAGTGGTGACAGTGAGAGCTAACAGAGTGGTGCTTGAGGGTTCAGGGTTTAAATCATTTCAAGTGTCTTTAATGCTAATGTCCCTCCCAATGCGTGTTTTTCATGCTGCAAACTGTTTTTCTGTCCTAAGTACCTTTAATGCACAGTATGCATAGTCATAGTCATTCCTAGTGCCCCCCCCAATATTGAAGAATTTGTTCATTAGTCTAAGGGAGTGTGGAAGTATGACAGCCCCCCCAACACATGCTCACACGTGTGTGTGTGTGTGTGTGTGTGTGTGTGTGTGTGTGTGTGTGTGTGTGTGTGTATATATATATATATATATATATATATGTATATGTATATATAAAATAGAAACCAAAATATCCCAGAGAGAGCGTATTTCAAAGTGTAAAGGACCCCAATGAAAGTCTGACTAAATGTCAGTTACTGACTATATACGAGTCCAACGGACCAAGTTATAATGTCCAGAATAATTGCTGGCGTAATATTTATTTATTTATTTATTTATTTCCAGTTTGATTACCGGGGAAGTCCACTGGGCCAGAACGTACCCATTTTCAGTGGAGGCCCGGGGAGAAAAGCTCCAAAAGCAAAGCAAATACAATCTAAGTTACATAGTGTAAAAGATAGTAATAAAATATATACATTTGGAATAACATTACATTGAATACAGTTAGTAAAAAAGCAAATACACGCAGTATACTTCAAAAAACATCATTCAGGAAGGTAGATACAATAGATTTAGTAGTTTCCTTCAAGTAGCAGCTTTGACTGTATGAGAAGAAGGTCTAAGGTTAGTAAAGTTAGTAAAAAAGCAAATACACGCAGTATACTTCAAAAAACATCATTCAGGAAGGTAGATACAATAGATTTAGTAGTTTCCTTCAAGTAGCAGGTTTGACTGTATGAGAAGAAGGTCTAAGGTTACATGCTATTTACAATATTTACATATGAGGAGTAGAGAGAGGAAGTACATAAACTGAGAGTAGAAGATAGTTTGATGAAACAGTGATCGAGAGAGAAAAGAGAAGAAAGAAGATAGTATTAGGGTAGAGTAATGAGAAAGGATGTAGAGGGTTCAAGGGGAATTTATTTAGATTTATGTAGGATGTAAGCAGGTGCACTTATGTTTAGAGGATAAGTAAGAGAAAAGTTGGATTTTGAAGGCTTCAGTGTTAGATGTTGTTCTAAGAGAAGAAGGGAGAGAGTTCCATTTCCTGCCAAGAGAGTAGGAGAGAAGGAGTTGGCCAGCAGGGTGATTGGGTTTGTGGATGGTGATTAAATTTTGGTGTTCAGATCTTAGAGATCTCTTTGGGGTGTATGGAGGAAGGATGTTTGCTAGGGCTGGGCATTCTTCAGGGTAGAATATTAATTTGTGAGCAGTGGTTAGTTGGAGGTAGTCTAGGTAGTTAGGGAGTTCTAGCCAGTTCAGAGTTTGTAGGGAAAGACAATGGTGAGAAGAGGTTTTTAGATTTGGTAGCAAATTTAGAGATTTTATTATAGCAGATTTCGAGTTTAGTGGAAATGGAAGAAGACAGGTTAGTAAGGAGATGTGCTCCATATAGTAGAGATGGTAGAAGATAGGTAATTGCTAAGGAATGCCTAGCAGAGTTGGAGAGAAAGCAGTTGTTCTTATAGAGCATACCTAGCTTTTGGTGGGTTTTCTTTATGTTTTGTTGTAATATAACGGCAATGGATAAAAACACAAATAAATCTATGTCGCACTAGTTACTCGATGCTGCCAATACTGAAAACGTACAGTTTAATGTCCAGCTTTGCTGATATACGTCTGATACTATATATATATATATATATATATATATATATATATATATATATATATATATATGGGTCTAGGACATTTCACTGAATGCACATTTCACTGAAACTCAAATGACTTAACACAAATCACTGAAAGCACAATTCACTGAAAACTCAATTCACTGAAACACCTTTCCCTGAAAGTTACATATGGCCTTTCCCCACTGTAGTGCGACCCTGGAGTTAGTATATATAGGAAGGGGGGAGCACCCCCCCCCACATATTTTAAGTATATATTATGTTCGGAAAAGAGTAATATATTGGAATTGCAAGTATCCATGTATGTAGTTCAAAATATTTAAAAAAATGTGGGGAGCTATGCCCCCCCCCCCTTCCTATATGTAATAACTCCAGGATCACACTACAGTGGAGAAAAGGCCATATATGACTTTCAGTGAAATGTGTTTCAGTGAATTGAGCTTTCAGTGAAAAGTGTACACTAATTTGAGTTTCAGTGAAATGTGCATTCAGTGAAATGTCCTAGACCCATATATATATATATATATATATACATATATATTTATATACAGATGTATATATATATATATATATATATATATATATATATATATATATATATATATATATGGGTTCATGTCAGTACATCGACAAGTCGGAAGATCGACATTCACTCCACCGACAAAACACGGACATTTAACAGGTAAGAGTTATTTCGCTAATCATGCCTACCATGTTTTAGTAAGTGTGGCAGTGTTATGCATGTGTGGTAGGCATGATTAGCAAAATGTAAACCTCTTACCTGTTAAATGTCCGTGTTTGCGGTTTCGATTATTTCATGTGTTGGTGGAGTGAATGTCGATCTTCCGACTTGTCGATGTACTGACATGAACCCATATATATATATATATATATATATATATATAGATATATATATATAGATATATCTATATGGGTCTACTTGATATGATCGACATTTCAAAATGTTGAAATCCATATGGCCGAGACCAACGATTATTTCATTTGTTGGTGGAGTGAATGTCGATCTTCCGACTTGTCGATGTACTGACATGAACCCATATATACATATATATATATATATATATATATATATATATATATATATATATATCTATATGGGTCTACTTGATATGATCGACATTTCAAAATGTTGAAATCCATATGGCCGAGACCAATATGATCTGCCCCTCCCCCCCCATAACTTTAATATACCAACTCCGAGATCGCAGTACAGTGTGGAAATGGAAATCTTTCCATTCCGCACTGTATGGAGATGCTGGTTCCCCATGGTCGACATTTCAAATGCTGATAATATGGTCTCGGCCATATAAATGTCAGCCATGTAAAGGGGACCCATCTATATATATAGATAGATATACACACACTCACACATCTACCCTACCCTACCTATCCCCTAACCAACCACCGAACACAATCACGCATACAACCACAGCTATACAAATCCTTCCTCCAACACTATATGTCTGGTAAACTTTCCCACACTTACCACTAACATGATCATAGATTAATAGTACTAAGCTAACTGCCCTTGCCAGCCATTTTAAGCCTAGCCAATTATCCCTTGTGAGACTCAAACCCTGCACCTTGCATTTGTCAGGCAAACATCTTAACCATCAGGCCACCTTCACAAACTTTTGGCTGTGTTCAGTAACATGGGTGACCTATGTAAATTCTGCAGCTGAGCGATTGAATCACTTGGTTGCATAAAATGCCTTACTGCAGGCATTTCTGGTGGTAGAACACATGGGTAATTGATGTAGGCAATGCTTCCAGAATGTTTCATTAGCATTTGCTGTAGGCTAGAGAGACAGCCCACAGTTGTGCTGTACATCATCATGTTGCAACACCATGGTAGAGTTGTATCTGAATCAGTAATGGTTATCACCAGGTATAAACAAGGTGTACACCTGGTGGCAACCTTTCTGAATCCTGATCTTTATCTTTGACCAAGGAGAATGAAAGATAGCACATACTTTACTGAGGACATTTTTGACATCATCAAAAATGTTTTATCTTTTCAAAATGCAGTTGAAAGTCTATAGAGATGCTAATCAGACACAGCATGACTGAAATGGTACCAAAGCTTTCAGAGTCCTTACCTCACTGCTCCTACCAGCACCATTTGTACTGCAGTACCAGTAGGAACTGATTTAACATCATACTGGAATTATGTTCTTACATAAGTAATTATAGAGAAGGCAATTATTAGTAGGGCAAAAGTAAATTAGGATAGATAAAAAAATACTGCATGCTGTTACATTTGAAATACTGAAAACGCCCACTATCATGTTATCCTCGTTTTACCATCTGCATACTCCTTCACTGGCAGAGAGTGAATTCATTTTATGCATGAAACAGCTCAGCCTTCAGGTAAAAGTATCCTGTGGGGATAATGGTTGTTGGCTTGCCTGTGTGCATGATATGAAGAATATCAAAAATGTTATGTTTATCTGGTAGCAGATGGTGTCCCCTGAAGACACATTTCCTTTGATTGCATTTAAGAGCCTTGTACTTTCAGTCTCCTTAAATAAACAAATCTGAAATCCTCAGTTTAACAGCCTAGGTTAATAAGTTAAAGTCACTGAAGTCAAGCTTCCTTTTAAGGAATGTAGAAAAACTGGACTGATTTCAGATTTGTAGTATACATAATGATGTTTACAGTTTTTATCACTAGATGGCAGTGTTTAATAAAGTCTACAATTTTTTCATGCCCAGGACACAAATGGTGATTAACTAGAACGTACTCCCAAGTTAGGCTGCAGGTAAATTTGGAGGCCTTGACAAAGGACATTTGTACATGTACTTGTCATCAACATGTCATGTGGAGTGACGTGCATTGAGAGACAGAAAAGTCCCATCCATCATTTTCCCGTAGCTTGAGGAAGATCACTTTGCGTGGTTTGCATTGCTGTGTGTCTTCCTCATTTCTTCTTCTGTCTTCTTTCGCTGCATTTATTTGTAACTTGGGTACTAGGCACTGGTTAGGACTGTTCTATTTTTTATTTATGTATTCATTCATTTAATTTGTTGACCAGGATAGTCTGTCTGAGCCATAACCCCTTTTCAGCGGAGGCCCATGTAGAAAAGCTCCAGTGTGATACATTTAATTTACATACAAAAAACACATAATTTTGTACATCAAGTAGAAAAAATAAGAAATAAAAAGCACCACCATTTATATTACAGAGAATATAGAAATAGTGTGAGAAATTATTGTATTCTTAAATCCAGCAGAGCCATAAGAAACAGTGGATTAAAGCATATAAAGGAGTTGGGGAAGAGTGGTGGGAGTAAAGTCGGAAAGAAAAGAATGACAGCATGGATGTTAGAGATAGTAAAATGTGGGGTTCAGGTAATGGAAGTGCAGCAGGAAAAGGGGGTAAGTGATGACAGTGTGGATGTTAGCGATAGTAAAATGTGGGTTACATGTAATGGAAGTGCAGCAGGAAAAGGGGTAAGTGATGACAGTGTGGATGTTAGAGATAGTAAAATGTGGGTTACATGTAATGGAAGTGCAGCAGGAAAAGGGGGTAAGTGATGACAGTGTGGATGCTAGAGATAGTGAAATGTGGGGTACAGTTATTGGAAGTAGAGCAGAAAAAAGGGGGAAGTGATAACAGTATGGATGTTAGGCTTAGTGAAACGTGGGCTAGCGGTAATGAAGTGGAGCAGGAAGAGGGGGAAGTGATGACAGTATGGATGTTAGAGATAGTGAAATGTGGGGTACAGGTAATGGAAGTGGAGCAGAAAAGGGGGTAAGTGGTGTAGGAATAAGAAAAGAAATGTGTAACGTGGGGATAGAAGTGAAATTTGGGATAGGAATACATATGATAATGGGAAGTAAAATTATATAAGTGTGGGATAGTCAGTAATTGAAACTATGAGTTGCGTGGCATGCCCAGCTGGGGGTTCAGTGTCCTTTCAGTTTTTCAAGAAAAATATGAGATTTAGTTTTGTTTGTTTGTTATTGGTGTGGGATGGTGGTGTTTAGCTTACCAACAATGACACTATATAAGTAGAAGGTCACTGTATCTGTTGTTAGATTTGGCTACTAGTAGGAGATTCGGCCCTTGTGATGTTAGATTTGCAGTTGGAATGTATTTTTTAACTAGAGAGAAAGTTTGAGATGGGTGATAGGATGACTGTAGGGCTACATTTGGATAGGTTTGTATGACATTCACCTTTATGCATTGTTGTGATGTAGGATTTTTTCTAGAGGTTTGGGACATAAAGTTCTGAGATTGATCTGCTGATAAGAATTGCAACTGTGCATGCAATACTATTAGATGCAGTTTGTAGGTATGCAGAGGGAGGGAGATCTGGTCCTGAGGAGGTTGGTTTTAGTTTACATAGCAACATTTTAGTGTATGAAATGTTAATAAGATGTGCCCGAAAAGTTACTTTGGGGGGGGGGGGGTCAGTTGAGAATTCAGAGGTGCCAACTTTGTGTTGTTAGGTTGCACTTGGTAATGAATCAAGAAAATGTCTATGAAAGAAAGTTGTATTGTGAATATTAGTAGCATGTGGGATTTGGTGTTGATTTCTTTTTATGTTTTAAGAATTTATTGATATGAAACCAGTATTGTTTGGGGTTGCTGTGGTGACTATATAACAGTTGGTGTAAGTAGGATTGTTTGGTAGTTTTATGATATTTTTGATTTGGTTTCTTAATGTGTTATGGGTTTCTTTGGATTGTGTTTGAGACATTTTCCATTGTTTCCAAGCTTGGCTAGGTTTTTCTTGTAGTTTTTAATAATTGGTTTGTCTGTGTGACCTTTTCACTTTTTGGTTTAGTTGTTAGTTGGGGTTATTTGCAGACACCTTAATGGTTATGGACATCAGCTGGGTTTAAAGACCCTGTGTTTCTAGAACGTAGCCAAACAGTCCACGTATATGCTGTGCTGACGAGGTCATAAGAAGACCGAAATATGCATGTCCACAAGTAGTGGGATTTGGCTTTGTTGGCATGAATCTGTCCATAAAGACTTAAAAAGGAAAAGGTAAAAAGTCATGGACATTAAGCAGCCATATATCTGAAACACTTGATTTCTGTAAAGAGTCATTTACATATATCCCATGGGCCTCTGTTGCAGGAGGTTTAAGGTAGTACCCAGTGAAAAACTGTAGCTTGGTTAGGTTTTTCTTGTGGGCTTGTATGCTAAAGTTTATTCTGACTAATTATGAAACCGTGAGGAATGTTTTATATGGAGTTCATTTTTTGTGAAGAAAATCTGCTTTAAAGCCCCTGCACCTGGTTAAACCTCTGATTTGAAACTCTTTCTGCTAACCCCCGTATAATTACTATGAATCGGTAACATTGCACTTTGTGCTATTAATTGTTACCTTGTTCCTTCTCCTAACAGCTTTTCTAGTGGCATTACATTTTTACTCTTTCTACCACATTAAGACTTCTTACCTTGCTCACCTCTAAGTCTACAGATATTTTTTCTGCCCTTCCACACTTCTTTGCTGTTTTAGCTGGTCTTTGCAGTTAACCCTGTGTCCTTCCTGTCTTGAACACTTTTCCCAGTATTCTCCACTTCCACTTTCCTACTCTCCTTCCTTCCAGACACCATTTTGAACATGTGATAATATAATTGTCTCCCTTCAGTGTCCATCTTTCAGTGTTTCTGTGGAGTACGTTTTTTAAGTCTGTCTCATTTCTCTACTCCTTTTGTGTAGTGTTATTTTCACTTTTTTTCTGTACTGAGGCTATATTATGACATGCTCATGTTTTGACAACTGAATAACACTGTTGCATTTCTCGTGACACTGAGTTTTAGTTGTAACATACTATTTATTTGTATTCATCTATTACTCACCTTTTTTGATGTAGGTCATGCAGTTATACAGTGGCTGTTATGTTCTCTAATCTAATGGCTTAATCCATTACAGATTCTGTGTTAGTTCTAATGCTGTGACAATGTTCCTGAATGTTATCATTTTGAGAATTCCTGGAGTGTAGCGGGCAAACACTGTTACTTTACCTACAAGAGCACACTACATATATGAAGTGCTTTGGTATTTTCATGTCATTAAGCTGATGTTGCTTGTTAATCTAAATGATAAGCTTGTACTGAATATATATATATATATATATATATATATATATATATATATATATATATATATATATATATATTGCTAACTTTGATATCTCTGTTATCTGAATATTCTGGTATAAGACTTTACCTTTTCATTCTCTAAATGATTATGTGGCAATTTAATTCCAGTGGTCCTATTTTTACCTGATACCCAACATAACTGAGTCCTTTATATTTTTTTGTAACTAACTCAGAACAAGATATTAAGCTCTGTTAGGAGTATTGTGTAAGGCATCATTATTATTTAAGGTGGATCCGTGACCTGCCACAGTTGCATATAACAGTTTATGGAAAGTACAATTAGACTTGCAACTAGACAGTTACTGCTCTGATTTTTTTAATATAATCATTAGTGTATTCCTAACAATATGCAAATGTTGAATGAGTTGAAAAATGTGATGGCCTACCACTGCCAACCAGTGTGTGATGTGGCTATCCCACCTCTGGGCCAGCAATCAAGGAGCCTCAATCCTCACCACTGGCATCTGTGGGGGCCATTCACTGGGAGAATAATAGGTACACACACAGTATTTCCAAATGCAGCTCTCTGAATCAAGTGCAATTTCCTTAAGAGTACACAGAGACCACAGTCAGTCTGGGGATGGTTTCTGCCTCTTTCCCCAGATCCCCAGTAATCTCTCCACTGGCACAGCTATAGAATTGAGATCTCAGCTGAGTATCCAAGCCAAGGCCTCCAGCATCCTCTCTGTCCAATCAGTGCTTTGTGTCCCTGCCCAAGTAGCTGGCACACACACACTCTTTGAGATTTGTTTTACACACACACACACACACACACACACACACACACACACACACACACACACACACACACACACACCTGGAAAAGGCAGCCATAGGTTTACTAGCTATGCCCTCTTCTTCCAAGAATATAAGGTAGCTATGGCTGCGGCCAGACACTCCTGACAGCTACCTTAAGGCTCTTCCAAGGGTACCCAGTATACTGAGTGAAATTAATATTAATACAAATGGTAGTTTGACCAAGAGCAAGCCTATTAGAAGTGGCCCACACAGTATCACCAAGCTGATATGCAAGTACTCTCAAAACTTAAATATGTCTACAAAGATCAGCCACAATGAAAGATTTAAATAGATTTAATAATAAATAAAAGAACAAGAAAATGCTAAGTATATATATTTACAGTGACATCAGAGTTCAAAATCTCATGACATATTTAAAATAACATTGAAGGACAGGCTCAGACAAATAAAGAAAAATATCTAAACTGAGCTTCACTATATTCCTGACTAAATCTAAGAGAATTATACTATTCCCTAATAACTTACTTAATAGAGCAAGGCAGATGATATGATGAATGGTTCTTCTTCTTGTTGTCAGACCCAAGACAGAATACAGAATGCTCAGTCTCTCTAAGAGACTTCTGAAAATAATATCTAAAATATTACTTCTGGCATAGCTTGCAGAATGACATCATTTCTTTGTTCTGATTTCTAGTTCCCATGCAAAACCCCCATTGCCGGAAGTTGGCAGGACTTAGCACCTACTGTAAAAATACACACACAAGGGTTTTTTCTCAGATCTTTGACAGGTGCTGGAAGTCATAAAACAATCACATACCTCCACACTTCCAGAGAGTAATTAGTTCACCCCAAAGACAATACGAAATGCTTCCTATTACAGACTTTGTGTCTTTGGCTGCATTGAAACCTGTGAAATAGCATCTTTATGGCCTAGCCTCAAAAGTTATTTAATTTCAGATATTTTCTTAAGTTTGCTGGACTGAGGTTAGCCTTCCACTTTCCTCTGTTAAAACATATTCATTTAAAGATTTACAATAGTGTATGTACATTTATGTTCTCTCCAGTAGGGCACACTGTGGCTGCATTTCAAACACAAGCACTTTACAAATACCTTTTCAACACAAATGTCTGTACAAATCAGTTTGATATACATGTGAAATACAGTTCTAATCCATTTATAGCAGCAACATCTTGTAGGACATACAGTTCTAATACATTTGTAACACAAGCATCTTGTATCGGTCATTTTGATATTCACAAATGACATATAACTATTTACAAAATTCCAGCTAGCTCTGCTGGCAGTACCTCCTTTTGACACAAAAATTATTAACCATTTTGTAAGTTTCTAATGCCAAACTATCTCTGAGTTTACCTTCTGGCAGTTGTGCTGTAAGTCCTGCAGATGGTTTTCCAGATTTTTGAGTCACCTAATGCAGACAATGCCTTTTTACACTTTGTTCCTTGACTAATTGGATATCAACTGTAACTTAATTTTACTGTCATATCACTCTTGCCTTTATCTAATTTGTATTTTTTCCTCTATTTATTCTTATGTTAGCCAAACTCTCTCTGTCTTTGACTATCTCTTTTCCTCAACTGTTACACTGAACTGGTGTCAATCAAGCAATCATTGCCCAGCAAACAACATCCAAGACTGAGGTTTACCCAAATAAGGACCAAGAGAGACAGGTCTATTCATAATGTATGTTATTTACTGCCATGTCTAACATAGCTATCCTATTCCGCTGTAGTGAACAGGGCAGGGTCTTCTGCACAGAACATACACTCCCACTAGAACTAACAAGTTCTCTGGTAATTTTCTTTATACTGGAAGATGTGGCCTTCTCTTCAGCTTCCATCCTTTTTATTTATTCTGTGCTATATACCCACTGTAAAAGTCCTCCCTCACTTTACCTAACTTAGCATACTTTACCTTACTTGTTTTTTGCCGGAATATTAATCTTTCTGTCTGTCTTCCCCTTCAACTTCCAATGCATTCACTGTCAGTAACATGTAAATAGTGGCATTTCCCTTACTGAAACATAGCAAAAATAATAAACTGCAGTACCTAGTATCTATTTAGACAAGCTTTTCCAATAACCACACCTGCACCCGATTAATCCCCTGTTTGGAAACTCTTTCTGCTAACTCCTATATAATTACTATGATTCTGTAACATTGTACATTCTCCTATTATGTGTTACCTTGCTCTATCTTCCAACAGCTTTTCTATTGACATTACGTTTTTAGTCTTTCTACCACATAATACTTTTTACCTTGCTCACCTTTAAGTCTACAGATAGTTTTTTTCTCCCCTTCCATACTTCTTTGCCACTTCAGCTGGTGCAGCCCATTCTGTTTACTATTGCTTTGCTCGGGCTCACTGTACTCTCCTACCCTACCCCCAAATTTCACCCACCCCACTATCCCTAATTTTATACCTACACAACTCTCCTCTTCCTGTGCATAACTCCTCTTCCTATCTAAGCAAACTATCATTTTGCTACCCCTCATCTGTCACTAACACCCACTACTCAAATCATACTATCCATACCTTCACCTTCGAGGCTCCACCTGTCTAGTTAAACCTTTCTTCCTCAGCACTCCTTAGTCTCCATCTCATTGTTTACTCATACTGTTTCCACCTATTATACTCCTTCTCTTTAGCAGTTTTTTCCTTTATATATGTTATATCTCTACAGCCTCTTTCTTCTTCTTTCAGCCTTTATTCTGCTCCACATTCTCAGCAACCCATATTCTACATACATATACAAATTCCTGCCTAATTCTTTTTATTTTCTTGTAACATAATTATATATACATATACCATCCATTCTCCATGATTGCCTTCAAGACTCTTGTTTCTAACACACACCAAATATGCTCCTCATCTTTCTGTACACAGATCTACTGTTACTACTGTCATACCTTACGTACTATATGATACCTATCACACCTATTTCTCAATCCCTCACCTTTACTTATACTGCCTGTGTTACTTGCCAGCCATTCACTGTCACTATTGCTTATAGCTTATTTGGCTTACCCCCCATCTTGTTTTCAATATAAAATTCTTAACCCTTCTCCTAAGCTATTCAAGTCAAAATTTTAATGTAATACTAACATGCCTAAACCCTCACTAATGTGTGCATACTGTAAAATGTCATGTTATGGGTTGATGTCCACCCAAACCTAGGTCCTGACTGCCTCTCTTCTCCACCCACTCCCTCTTCTACTGTAACAACATCAACTAAAAATTTGTAAATCATATCCATGAATATTCATGTATACTAAACAAAGTCACTGAATTTCATTCCTGAATCACTCATTATTCCCCAGATATTATTATTCTTACAGAAACATGACTCAAACCGCATATAAAAGACACCAAAATTCTCTGCCCTGGCTATACTATCATCCAATCTGACAGATTAAATAAAAAAGGTAGTAGTGTAGCAATCATGTTTTCTAACAATATCTCTGTCTCTCCTTCTTCTCTTTCTTAACCTAAATACCTCTCTGCTGTGATCCTTGTCTCTCACTGTAAATTAAATGAGCATAAAACACTATGCATAGTTGCCCTGTATATTCCTCCAGGAAATAACATCCCTATCTGGCAAACATCCTACACTGGGTATCTAGTTCCATTTCTCATGAAATAATAATTCTTGGCAAAATGTCAATATTAACTGGCAAACCTTGACATACCTTTCCACTAGTATCAATCTATATGGTTTCAAACAACTCATAACTTCCCATACTCCCTTCAACAAAGCCAATAACACTGGAACTACTCTGGACTGGATCCTAGTCTCAAATCCAAACCTTCATAACTCTTCAAAAACCCTCCCTGGCTCCCTCAGTGATCACCATCCCATCTATGTTCAGACACTAGCAACTCACCATGTCAAACATCACCTTTATAAAGACTGATGTAACCTCTCAAAATCAGTTCCAAGAACTTTAATGATATCCTAATAATATTAATCAGTCTATCCTCTTTTCCCTACCACTGGGTAATGCTGTTCCTAAAATGTAATAGAATATTTCTTGTCATTCTCAATAGCCTTGCTCCTATAAGAAAAAAGAGAGTTAAATTCACACGATCACCCTGACTATCCCCTTTTAGTAGACAATTAATGCATAGGATAGACAAAGCTTGGAAAACCTGGGAAAAACAAAAGTCTCAAGCTCACCTACATACCTATAGACAACTTCAAAGCATGAGAAAAAGACAAGTCACTGCTGATAAAAAAATATTATTACTTCAACCCACAGGATAACCAAAAACATACCTCTGCCCAAACTTTTGGTCTTCTGTCAAGAAAATATTACACACTGGAACTTCTAGTACTCATAGCCCTTGTCCAGACATCTCACCCTTAGAAACTGGTTCTAAATTTAACTTCCACTGTATAGACTCAATAATCAAATAGTCATCCACACCCACAACTCCCTACAGAATCCTGCCACCCCTGACAAACTGCAACGCTCTAACAATGCCATTTTCAACTTAAAATCTGTCTCTACTTCCTATATAAAAAATTATTACACAAACATAAGCCCTGCTCACCCACTGTAGACAGTCTCCCATATGAATATCTAAAGATTGCTCCCCTCTATTGCCTTCCCAATTTAATCCATTTGTGAGTCATATGTCCCATCTACATCATTTCTCTTAATAAAGGGGGAAACACCACCAAAATAACAAACTTCAGACCGATTGCAATCTTGTCCCCTCTTTCCAAATCTTAGAAAAATGTGTTCATAAACAACTTTTACAATACTTGCTCCAAGAAAATTTATTAATCTCTAACCAACACGGCTTTTGCCCAGATCATAGCACAACTACCCTTGTTGCCTTTTTGGACCACATCATTAAAGTCAGAGATGACAACAGTTCAGTTTCTTCCCTCTTTTTAGATCTATCTACAGCTTTCTTTACAGTCTAACATACCAAACTACTCTCAAAAAATCTGCTTTGGGCTTTTCCAGTACAGCAGTCACTTAGTTCTTTAGCTACCTATGTAACTGCCTACAATCAGTTAAATTGCTCTCTATTTTCTCATTTTTTCTCTCAGTTAATACAGGTGTCCCACGAGGCTCCACACTTGCCCCTCTTCTTTTTAACTTGTTTATAAATGATCTACATTTATCCTCCAACAAGCTACACATACAATATGCAGATGACTCCACTGTCATTTGGTCATCTAATCGTCCTTCCCAGTTACAATCTATCACTCAGCAGGCTTTCAATTCTATTGAAAACTGACTCATTGACAATCAGCTTTTCCTAAATCCAAATAAAACAAAACTGTTCTTATTTCTTCCCAAATCCCAAGCACACGTAAAAGGCACTTTCAAAATATTCTCTCTCAACAACACTCAAACTAAAGTTGTACCATGCACAGTTATTTCGTGTCATAATAGATGATCAACTGAAATTTGATCTTCATATTCAGTAGTGCATAAAAACTACACACCAAAAACTGGGCATGCTGTATAGATCTAAAAGTTCCTTACCAACTCAAGAGTTACTGTAGCCATTACATACCTCCTTAATTCACTGCTGTATATGTCACCCATTTTCACCAATATTCACATCTCCCTAGGATCAAAACTTCAGCCTCGCTATAACAAAGTAGCTAGATTTGCAGCCAGTCAGTCACACAACTCCCACCACTGCTCCACCCTCAGATATTTAAACTGGCTTGAGTTACCTCCCTACTTCAAGTTCAGCCAAACTCCTCCTTGCTCATAAAATGATATACAGATCCTCATCCTGCCCAGCAACCAGCACCATTCTTAACTATCACCTCCCTAATCTCCCTTTTCGCTCATCTGAGAAACACCTCCTTGAAATCCATAAACCAAAAAGTCTATCGATCACCACCTATATTTCTACTCAGTAACCAAGGTGTGAAACAGAATTCTTACAGATATTAGAGCAATGCCACATAGTCACATATTCAAACAAACTCTAAAGATATTTCTCTTTAACTCCTGGCTCTCTACATGTCTTACACCAGGCTGACATGACCTGTCACTCCTTCCTTCTCTTCTTTTCTCTCCCCTCTCTTCCTTCTGCCTTCATTCCTCCTCCCTTCTATGTCTCTTGCTCTTTTTTCTCCTTTCCTTTCCTCCCTTCTCTTATTAGCTAAAGCATCAGTTACTTCTCCCCTAGTTCCCTACTTTAGCTCCATTTCCTAATCTCCCCCAGCTGCAAAATCTCTTTCCTTTCTCTTATTATTTTGCCATATATAAAATGCTTAACATCTTTACCATTGGTTATCACTATTGATTGTACTTTTTTCATGCCCAGTCAGACTTTCCCGGTAAACAAACGCCAAATAAATAAATAAAAAATAAATAAATAATGTAGCCCCCCCCCCCCCTCCATTGTACAAGCCACTACTCATCATTTACACTGTGTATATAACTCAAATGATACTTCTTCCAGAACTGTGGCAACTGGTAGTGTTTTGAGGAGGTGTCCCTGGCTGTGTCCTCAGTACCTACCAAATGATAAGAAAATGGGATTTTACATTCTCCTTTGGTTAGAGATTTAGTTTGTTGCAGAAGTTATTAAAAAGAGTAATGAAAGGAATAACTTGATACAAGGAACCTCTAACATTTTTCATCCTTCCCTTTCCAAATTTTCTAAGGGATTCTGTAACCCCCTCATCCAGTTTTGGCAAAAAAAACACAGTCTCAACAAAATCCAGGTAAACAGACATTTAAGAAGAAATGACAAGGGGTCTTCAAAAAATCCAGGAACCCCACAAAACCAAGGAAAGTTCAAAAAGTCAGAATGACTTTATAAGGGATGTTATCACCCCTCCCACCCTGGCAGTCTTTTTTCCCTGCAAAGAAACAATCTCCAACCACAGTTCTGAATCCCTTCTATTCTAAGTACGAAGATATCCAAGAAAACAAATAGAATAAGAAAAACTCACTTTAATAAAACAAAGCTTTCGGGAATACCCGTTCTTCAGTGTTGAATAAATACATTTAAATTTAAGTACATATATATATATATATATATATATATATATATATATATATATATATATATATATATATATACACACACACACAATAAAACAAAACCACCTGACACAGCCATCCTATAAAAACACTCTATAAAAACAAATTAATTAATTAATTAATTGATACATTTCCATTAAAGTATATATTTCCACTAATAATTATTTTCAGATAGAATATATATGTGTATATTGACATATTAAATATCATAACATTCCTAAAGAAAATAGATTTTTATAAGCATATGAAATATATATTTTGATCACAAAAACACCATACGCATTAAAATACATCTATTTAAAGTCTTTTTTTCCCTTCCAGAAAGTTAGAGTCTCCATTTCTGTCTTTGGCAACAGACAAATAGCTTCTGAAGAGTATGTTTCAGGGTTATAGATGACATTGGGAGAAAATTCCTCCTTTTTAGGGATACATCCTTATCCACCAGATCATTCTCTGTTACTTACCCACTGTTCATGTTGTCCCAGGGAGTGATAGAACCAGTTCCTCCTTCCCAGGATGGGAAAGATTTTTATTCAAGGCTGTTTTTAGTGATAAAGAAAGAAACTGTTTGGAGACCGGTTCTGGATCTTTCTTTCCCATACCTATTTGTGACAGGGTCCAAGTTTAAAATGCTATCATATTACAACCTGTTACCTCTCATTTCTCTTTCAAGTTTCCTTGTAACATTAAATTTAAAGTATGCTCATCACCACATTCCAATTCTTCCAGATTTCAGGTGTTTCCTAAAGTTTTCTGTGTCTATAGCACATTATCACTTCTCTGCCTTACCCTTTTGACTATCCACAACATCATGGTTGTTCTCAAAGTGCCTAGCTGCATTAATTGCAAGCTACTGGGTATACACCTTTTTCCAAATTTAGATGACTTGCTTATCTTTGCAGAGTCTTTTTCAAAGTGTCAGGAATCTCACATGGTTGAGAGATCTCTTACACAAGCAGGGTTTCCAAGAGAATATTCAAAAGTCTTTTTTGATTTTTTCACAAAGAATTATGTTACTAGAGTGTCAGATAGACACCTCAGTTCAAATAGCTTTTCTTCTACAGGAAAAAAATAGACCTATATCAAGATCTACTTCTAAGGTTTTCCATTCAGACTTTGGTCACCTTGAAGGAATATCTCAGAATTTTGGGTCTCATGGCATCTGTGATGCTCATGATGACCCTGACAAGACTCCACATGAGAAAGATACACTGGTGTCTGAAGTCTCTTTGGTCCCAACACCAACATCCATTGCTTTTTCATATCCCAGTGCTGGGGTTTGTCAGAAGAGAAATCACTTAGTATAGACAGGAAATATCCCTAAATCCAGGTCTCCCTTTCTCCCTTCTTGTTCCAGAACAGTCAATCATCACAGATGCCTTGGACTTTGCTTGGGGAGTAGCTTCAGGAAGGATAACAGTGCAAGGTGTGTGAGACACCAAGGACAGGCTCAACCACATAAATATAAAAGAGATGCTTGCCCTGATCAAAACACTCAGCTCTCTAAGTCACAGTCTTGTGGTAAATCAACAAGCAGGGGAACCAGGTCTTAACCCCCTTTGAATACTAGCCATGTTATCTTGGATATAGCTTCACAGCACAATCCTACAGGCATCCTACAGTTAGATCAAAATTATGTGGCAGAGCTGTGCAGGCCAGGGCAGACCCTCACGAATAAAAACTAGATCATGGGATCTTCCAAGATTTGGTCCATCTATGTGGAGTTCCTCAAGTAAACCTATTTACCACCTCTCTAAACAATCATCTGACAAGATTCTGCTCCAGGACTCTATGCCAGAAAGCCTAGCAGACAGATGCATTTTCTTTACCTTTGTCAGGAATGTTCCTGTATGCTTCCTCACCCCTTCCACTGATATACAGTGTAATTCTGAATATTCAGAAGGAATCCCCCAAGACCATTGTGTTGACTCCTTTATGACCAAGGTAACAGTGGTTCTTTATTCTTTCAGAAATGGCCAGGGATAATTACCACGTTTCCTCACAGAATAGATCTTCTCACACAAGATCAAGGGTGTTTGATACACCCCAACCCCAAGCAACTTCATCTGACTGCCTGGATGATAGTGTCTTAGTTTCCTTTAGCACCTGTCTACTGAGGATGGGCCACAGGTACTAAAGGAGGCAAGGAAGCAAACTACTAGAAGATCACATATTATTAAATGGAAAAGATTTTGAAGTTGGTGGCAGCAACATAATCAGCATCCATTCAGGGCTAGCTGTTCTCTCATTTTATTATACTTGAGTTATTATCCTATGGCCTTTCTGACTCCTCCATTCATGCATTTATCAGACATTTCCTCATGTCTGCCTATGGATCTTTCTCTTTCAATGCATTCTCATGTGAAAATGTTTTTGAAAGGGGTTTTGCATAAGAAGCCTACAAGAAAACCAGTAGCCCCTCCTTGGGATATTAATTTAGTTTTAGAGAAGCTAATACTTGCTGCATTTGAACCAGCTAACCTGGCTGATTTATGGTTCTTAACATCAAAACCAGTTTTACTGGTTGCTTCTACCTCTGCAAGAAGGGTATCTGAGTTGCAAGTTCTTATGATGAGTCAGGATTATTTTTCCACAGAGGTAGGGTTTCTTTGAGAACTAATCCTTGTTTTGTGCGTAAAGTGGTATCTGAGTTTACTTTAAGCCAAAGTATCCATTTCTGTGTATCCTTTCCTGAACCTATAAGTTGAGGGAGAAAGGATACTTCATACCTTGGGTGTCTATAAACAACTCAGGTCCTGTCTTGACAGTACTAAATCCTTTAGATTCTCGGATCGTTTTTTCATTTTTTATGAAGGTAAGAAGAAGGGACAGCCTGTACCAAAACAGATTATTTCCAAATGGTTGCCTAATGCTATTACCTTATGTTATATTCAGCACAACAACATTATTCCGGGCAGGATCAAGGCCAACTCTGCCAGGGCTTTGGCTTCATCTATAGCTTTTTGGAAAGGGTTGGGTTTTAGAAGTATTCTAGAAGAAGCAACTTGGTCTTCTACACTTACGTATACAAGGCATTACAACCTGGATTGTTTCTCTAGGTCTAGAGGCTTTGCTAGGACCATTGTCTTGGGGCTCCTGGACTCTTCTCCTTCCACCTCCCAAATATAGCAATATAGGGTAGTCCATCCATATTGCTAAGGCTATTGCAGCAGTGATTAATGTGATGAACATAGTACAGTTATTTAAAGGACAACAACGGGATTTTATTATTAAATGCTCAACTTCTCTGTCTTTTTTCTCCCTATTTATTGTCCCTGCTATGAATAAACGACAACACAGCATTTAAAATATTTTAAATTGACTATTTCTCCCCACTAGAACAGTACCTTACTGTACTGTGCTGTTTTCACTTTCAAAAAACTTTTATCCTGCCCTGGAGAAGTCTCCAGTTCATTGATGTCATCAAGGCCACTAAATGCAGATATTTTTCTGGCCAGTTCCCTCCCCAAACTGACATCACCATGACCATCCTAAAAACCCATCCACACAGTGATGTCACAGCTCCCTGATCCTTCCACTACCCATACAGAGAGTACAGGCTAGAACAAGGAAACAGTGCATGAGCCAGGTCTCCTGTTGTGAGCCGTCAGTCACAGCCGGTAACAGCTGAAATTATCCTTAGCACTTTGACAGCTGGGAAGTTAGGTGTGAAGGGGATGGGTACAATTCATGCTTCACAAAAAAACAAAAAAAAAAAAAACTGCAGCTTAGCCAGTCTAAAAAGAAGTGGCAGTAAAAAGCACTTTGAAGTCTGTTCTGTGGCATTTGCACTGTTTGTGTTTTAAGTAGTCATTGAAAGGCATGAAATGTTACTTAAAACTGACTGAAAGACAGCAGTGTATGCATGTAAAATCAGTGCAGTGACAGGAGCTTTAGGAAGAAAGAGGCCTGCATGGTGTAACTTTTTACAGATAAGCATTGCATTGTGGGATACCTAGAGGCATACTAAACATTCAGAATTACTTCAAGATGCTAGACCCCATGTGGTTAGACTCAGAAATTACGTATGAAAATATTTAGAAACCTGTAAATAGTCCCAGAGTGGTGGTAAAATGTAGGACATGCCAAACCATGATGAAATAAACAGTTTTTTGAGTCTCTGGGTGCAGTTCTCCTTTAAGTAAACTTACCATAACAGTAGACATTCGAATGATCACTGCTGGAGAAGCCGCTCCCTCCCTGAATCCCCCTTATTTTTCTATGACAGGGTGTGGACCTTAATTTTTTTTTTGTTCCCTAGCATTGTTCTTATAGGATTCAGATTCCCACTGTCTGCTGACATGAAAGCTCTGAAGGATTTGGCACCCAAACCTGTCTTTTTAGTCAGCTGAGCTTAAGGTGACTGATGGTTTGGATATGTAGACAGTGCCTTGAAGCTTTGGAGCTGTCTGGCTGTTATAACTTTGGCAGGATATAACCCATATAGCTAAGGCTACTGCAGTAGTGATCATTCAAACATCTTCCATTACGTTAAATTTACTTACACAATTGTACTTTATTTTATTTCCCCAGATAAGAAAAATGAGTTTGTGATCACTGATGGAGTAAAAGTGCTAGAGGCTAGAATTGTAGAAGTAGTGGAGGTTAATGTCCAGTCTGTTATACTTTGTTTCTCTGTTTTTTTCCCTTTACATTGGTTTTGTCTACTCTGGTAGTGTTGGTAATGATTGTTGACTGTTTTTAGCTGTGGCCTAGAGGCAAAATGCAAAAATAATGAAGGTTTTAAAATATAACATAATAAAGTACATATATGAAGAATTAAGGCATACAGTATGTTGAGAGAAATGCCAATGATTGGCTAATCACATTGTGTACTTATTCCACCCTCATTTTGTCTAACTCTTACTACATTGTAAGTGAATTTCATTACCTGGGTAAGTGAGCATATTACACTAGTAAAGATGCTTATTTTTCTGTACAGAAGACTGATTTTCCAGCATCACAGCCTTCTCTGTTATAGACTGTGGCACTAATAGTTGGAAAATAAATTTGACTTTTTTATAGCTAGCCTGAAAGTGTTTGCTTAAGTTGCAGTTGCTGTTCTGCTTTTTTGTTATTTTGTACCAATAGCAAGACATTTTAAATTCTGAGGTATAATGTCAATATCTTTTTTATCAGGAATGCACTGTGCATCACATGGATTAACTATGCCAACTGGATTATGTGCACCTGGCTGGTTCTGCATAAAAGGGGCCTGGTCTGCTCAACCAACATCAGATGACAATTCAACATTTCATGCTGTAATTGGTGGGATGTGTCAGCCTGGACAGCTCTGTCCTGCCGGATCAAGTCAGCCACTCTCATGTCCAGCAGGTATAGTAAATCACAACAGATGAGCCCTAATGGCATTCTGAGAGTGGAATAATAAGATCAAATAATGTTTAATGTGTGGCTTTAAAGCAAAAAGTACTTTTATAAAGTAGGTCCTGGCACTCTTACGTGCTGGAGTCTTGACCATTTTCAGTCAGAGCACATACTGTTATTATGTACTTGGTAGCATATTTCAGATAACAGAATTTAACATTCTGTTTCTCTTGTGATTTTCTTTAGTCTGCTTTCATAACAGTATGATTATAACTTAAAAACAATGAGAACTGAGTGCTTACAAGCAGGCAACCAGTTAGCACCTCTTCAGAGGTTGCCACCTGCACCCTTGACTGCTTGGGGCAGCCTCCCCCTTTGCCCCACCCTTTTATGGCTCTGCTATATAGCGTTAGACTAACTTGGCTAAAGGGCTTAAATATCCCCTTTACTGCATAGCAGTTTTAGACTAATTGTGGTTTATGTCTAGCCAGTAAATTCAGGGTAGTCATATTTGCTTTCTTAATACACAGACAGCCACAGACATAGTTCTAAAATCCCTGCTTTGACCCTCAGCAAGGATCATCAGAAACACTTGACTTCCTAGAATGATGTACTTCTTCATCTGTTTGTAATCCTAGTCTATTTGTACCTTTGTGTATGTGTTGTCCACAGCCCCTGCCCAATACCATTGAAATCCCCATCCTCTATTGCCCATTCTTTCTTACCTCATCCAAGTACTCTGAAGGAGGTGAGCGTCTGATTTCTGAGATTATGGCTTTAATCTGGTGAATCTAGGAGTTTTTTGCGTTTTTGCAAATTTGCCACCTCATCCAGCACATGTGGTATTTTGAAAGACAATCTCAGGTGCCTCACAATTAGTCCTACTTCTTAATCATTAACAGTGTGGTATCACAGTTGCACTGCATTTTAAAGTTCAGAAAAACGTCACTTAATTTTGTGCCAGGCAGGTTCACTGATTGCAGTTCGACAGACTACCACTCTCACACAGTTAATGTCATTGAAAGATGCTATATAGCTCTGTAACTCACTTTCACCACAGACAATCATTGGGCAGTCTTGACTGCAAAGCAGAGGGCAAAATAGTTATTGGCTAAAGTGGGGAATCAGGAAGTAATAACCATCAAAAACAGATGATGAATTCAGGAAGTAATAACCATCAAAAACAGATGATTAATTATGGGTATTTCTAAATGTATAGCTTTCACCCTCTTGTTTGCTATTTGTTTTTTGATCGATATAGAAACCCTGAATAAGTTCTGAAAAAAATTAGGTTCTATTTTGGCTTTTGTAAATATTTGAGTGAGTATTTATTTATTCATTACATGTGTTAACCGTGAAAGTCTGCCTGGGCTAGGACCCCATTTTCAGCGGAGGCTAGGGGAGAAAAGCTCCAAAATATAGTACAATGTATTCTATGAGTAAACAGCAGTAATTACAGCTAAGAGACTAATATAAAATTAAATACACACCTTTTGTTACAACAAATTAAGTACAGGCTAGGTGAAATAATTGTATATACAAATAGCACGTTACCAGAAATAGCATTATTTTTTGTTGTCCTACACAATGTTTCTGAATGAGTGGAATTTGTGCTTATGAAGATTCCCATTCAAGAATGTTCTTATGTTTGATGAGTCCAAGATTGCTGTTTCTTTGACAAAGAAGAGAACATAAATACATACTTTAAAATGATTTTGTCTTTCTGAGGGAATTTGCATGATCTTTTTTATTATCCTTTTTTTATAATCCTTTTTTATTAAATCTTCTAACAATACAACTATCCAACCTGACACCCATACAAAACTCCTAGGGGTCATTAACGATGATGAACTAAAGTTCAACCTACACATACTCCTGTGTATAAAAAAAAAAAAACAGAAACTAGGTCTGTTATATTGGAACAAAAAATTCCTAACCCCTGAATCTAGACTTACCTTGGGCCAGGCACTCCTCCTCCCCTCCATCTTATACGCCGCCCCAGTTCTTACCAATATCCAGGCCTTCACTCTAAACAAACTCCAACAGATTTACCATAAAGTAGCTAGATTCATTACTAACTCCCCATACAACTCACACCACTGCATTTCTTTAAACTCTCTTCAATGGCTTGAACTTCCCCAATTTCTGCTATCTTATCAATTTCATATGCTACACTGTATTCTTTATAAAACCTCCTTCTGTCCATCTCTGTGTTCCTTAGTCTCCATCTACATCCCATCCTGGACCCTCCGTACTTCTAACCAACAATTACTTGATGTCTACCACTCAAAAAGGTTAGTAGGCAAACTACTCTACAAACACTCCCTTGCCCATGCTTGGAACAAACTTCCCCTTGACTTACATTCAATCTCCCACACCTCACACTTTAAAAATGAACTAAAAGCCTATTTTCTCAGTTTCAGGACCTGCCCTTGCCATGACCTCACCTAGTCTTCCTTCCCTTTATGTACCCTCAAAAGGACCATACTTAGTACCTCATTACACCTCTCTCTCCAATGTGTCTATTATGCATTTGCATAATTTTATATAAACAAAAACATTTTATTGTTGACCTATTGAACTATATCAATGTAAAATTATGTTACTAAGCTTCTTTTTAATGCACCTTTAACTTTATGCATGTAACCCAACATATGTGAATCTTTTGCTATAACTGCTATTATATCAATATTGTTTAAAATTGTACTTGTTTAAAAATGTACTACTGGAGCTTTTCTCCTTGGGTATCCACTGAAAATGGGCCAAAAGCCCAGTTGGACAAACCCGGTTAACAAATGTCAATAAATAAATAAATCTTGGACGAGCCTTTTGCCATATTGGGAAAGACCCTCCTATACTCCTTGCATGTCTACATACTAAGTCTGGGGTCTGACAGCGGTGGGAAAGGTGCCATTTTATGTGGAAGCACAAACAGCATTCCCTTACATTCATTAAGTGTTCAGGCTTAGGTCTCAGGTAGATGTGTTCAGACAGTTAAAATCTGATCTTGCTTACAGTCACCTGAAGAAAAACATGCTGGGCCTGAAAACTTGCTCTTTCACTTGCTACGTCATCACCTGCATTAGGTAGCAACCATGCAGCAGAACTTACCTTCCCTACAGGATGGGTGAGCTGAGCTATGCTTTTGACTTCTTTTACTGTTGATTGACTGTTTCATGAGCCAGACTCATTTGCCAAACTTGAATCAGTGGTTTGTAGCCAGGGTTTCATCCGTCTGCATCATGGAGCCAGATTTACCTTCCCAAACCAGAGAATACTATTACTCACTTACATGTGCATCTGCAGATATATAGGGCTATAATTTTCTTTACTTATGGGTATAGCAAAGGTCCAAATAAGGTTTCCTTCTCATACCTTTCCAATCCACTGTAGTGGTTTATATTTGATTACAGATGGTAAGCCAAAATTGCTCAATTATATGCCCTTAAACTTTTTTTTTTTTTTTTTACACGTTGTGTAAACGAACTATAAAAATGTAAGCACGTTTCTTGTCTTGTATCAATGCTTATAATCCAGGGTTTAAATTAGCACCAGTCATGCCCCTCTTATAACCACTGCAAGAGTACCACCATGGCTATAGTAAAGTCATTATGCTGTTTGTCTGCAATATGGTCTGCTGCTACTGCTAGCACTTGACACAGCAGGAACTTTTAAACAGCTGACAACTGACAGGTTTTACCATTTGAGTCAGAGCTTGTCACCATCTTCCTGGGCACCGTACATGAACTGCAGTCTCATTTGTATACGTTCAGGCACATTCATCTCTGTCTGATTGTTTACTCCACACAGTGACATTTCAGTTTTAACTGTACTTAAATTGATCTGGTTTTATTTTAACCTCTGTTATAAATTATCACTTAAGATACAGGCACACATTGCATTAATAGAAAAGAAAACAAACTATATTAACATTTTTTCTTTTACATACTTTATGCATTATGTATATTTTCTTTCTTTATAACAACTGTCATTCAGTCCAACGTTAAATAAATTGCTCAGTTCATGCCTTCACTTAAACCTCACTCCTACTCCTAAACATTATTCTGCGTGTATTGTTCCTAAAAATTCCATTTATTTCTATGTAATTTGCTTTTTCCCTTTTCCTAAAAAATCCCACTTCCAGTTCTTTTATCTCTTTCACAATATTCAGTACATCAAATACAGTTGGTTTAGATTTTGATTTCCATTTTCTAGTAACTTTTTTTTGTCAGCCGATAGAATTAATTTTAAAAAGGCCCTACTATGTTTAGGCAATTTAGATCCTGTGTCCCAGCTCAAAAGAACAATTTCCTTAATTACAAGCATTTGCACTCACCCCCACCCCTACAATATTTTTGACAGGGTACTCTGTAGGGAATTTTTAAAATCTGCCGGTGTATTACACTCCCAAAACATGTTCTCAGTTACATCTTTCTTCCCCATCACACCTCCTCCAGCATTTGCAGTCTACCTGGGAAAAATTCTTTGAAGTCTGCTTGAGGTATAAAAATACTTACACAAACACTTCAGGGAAAAAAACTAAATTGTATGGATTTTGTTGTATACTTGGGAGCCATAAATATGTCCTCCCATTGTTTTCTTATAAATTGCTTTTCTAGTCTTTCTTCCCAGTCTTTTCTAACTTCCTCTAATTGATTCTTATAGCTTCCTACAATATGTTATATATCCTACTAATTATCTCTTTTAACAGCAGCTTCTGCCCTACCAGAGCAGGTTTTTCACTTAGGACTCCCCTGTCTCTTTCTCTTTGCCTATACTGCGATATCAGCCCTTAATTGGGTAGGCAGTCTCTGATCTGCAGTCCAAACAGTTTCTTCTTGGCCTCATTCCACTCTGCTACCTTTACCTCTCTAGTCATTTGCTTCCAATGGTTTCTTTGCCAGGTTTTTGCAGTAAATTCTAGCTCCCTCTTGACTATATTCTGCAGCCTTACATGCATTCATCCCTATTGGGAAAATTTCCTTTCTCCATTCCCATGTTATCTTAGCTCTTAGAATACTTTCTGCAATTTTATGAATATAATATATTCTGTATGGTTGTTATTATTCTCATTAAGGATCTGCACCCAAAATTCTACTGTCTCCATATTTCTTTAACTTCACCCCCCCCCCATTTCATCATCATTCATGTCCACTTTGAATTACAACCTTCTGCTGGTGTTATGTATATGAGCCTTAAATGTATAGCTCTAAAATATCCCTTCAAATCAGGCAATCCTAAAATACTTGTCTCTATTGGGGTGATCTATCCAATTTAAGTCTTGCCCCAGTGGTGTAGCTGGGAGGGGGTGAGATGGGTGGTCCACTCCCGTTGACACTTTTGCTGAGGGACTGTCACTTTAATCTAAAAAAAAAATACTGTGTGTTTGTAAGGGCATGATGTCACTGTTTTTAAGGGAGTTATTCTAGTCTCCCACACAGTCACATCACATCTGTGCATGCATTGTTACACAGGTGTCCTTCTGCATCTTTCCTTGCCACTCACATGCACAAAACTTAACATTCACAGAAAGAAACCTGCTCATTGCTGCCTTTTTAAGGAAATGTTCAGTTCAATTCAGTTTGATTCATACATACACAAAAGCTGTTCATTGTTTCCCATTTAAGTAGGTGTTAATTTCACAAGGATTACAGATTGCTCTGTGTGTGTGTGTGTGTGTGTGTGTGTGTGTGTGTGTGTGTGTGTGTGTGTGTGTGTGTGTGTGTGTGTAATGCCCCAGTTAGGGATACTTGGTGGTTAGTGTTACTCAGGCTCAAACCCTGTATCTTAGGTATAAGAAACAAGAGCCTGAATTATCTAATTCTACCACCACTTCCAGTACAAGGAGTTCAGTCCATAGCTGGTTTTTGGCTTATACTTTTGGTCTGCTCCTCTTAAAATTTGTGGTTTTCTGGTAAGTCAATGAGGACTGAATTTACTAAATAATGACAGTCATTTAAGTTTCAGTCTTCCTATCTTTCAGGAAATGCATGGTAACACAAAACATGGCATTCTAGCAACTTTAAGATTATACAAGCAATGTTTAAAATGTGTCCCTGGCTTTGGGCCTTTGTCTCCCCCCTCTCCCAATAAATTTTGGCTTTTTCCAAATTTCTTGTGCTGCAAAGTTGGGAGATATAGCCGAGTATGTCAAGTGCATTTTACAAGAAGCCGAGAGCTTCAAGGGAAGAGAAGTTTAGTGCTGCTAATGCCAAGTCTGTCTGCAACGTGCAACTGTTGTTTAGCAAATGATATCACTACTGTGCTAAATTATTTAAAAGCATTGATAGTAGCACAACAGGTAGTATACTTGCTGTTGATGCAGAAGGTTGTGGGTTCTAGTTCTACAGGAGATAGGCAGAGTGCTGATCTTGTACTTTAAAGGGAGTGGATGCTGCAGTCATGAGTATGCACTCCTTTGGAGGAGATACCTAGTAACTATGAACCTGTTATACGTTTGCCATCCAATCTCTATTGCAGTATTACCAGCTTATCATTTTTTAATGGAATGTAGACAATTTATTCTTCAAGGGCAACAAGCACTTTATTTGTACATGAAACAATGAAATATAAAGTTGTTTGCTAGCAGCAATCTCTTCATTAGTTACATATCTCTTTAATGTAGAATTATTTGGATGACTTTTACTTCTGCAGAGATTATGCATATTTACTGATATTGGTGGATTGTAATGACAGAAGTTTGAGAAGACTTTTATGATATGATGGAAATGTTCTGAATTGGGCTGTTTACCGTTATTGGTTCATACATTTTGTTTCATTGCTTATTGAAAAAATGTTCAAAACAATTAATTTAAAACACACTGTAACAAGTGTGCTATATTATGCAAGGAATGTAATTTTATACAATCAGGAAGGTGAATCAAAGAGCACATGTATGTTTGCATGGTTCTAAATATGTGTGCAAGGGGCCTATGATTTGAAAACAGCTCAAAGTTAAACTTTATCCACCACTGGCCAGATGCATTTTCTTTGAATGTGGGTTTCAGTGCTGTTTCAAAGAATATGAGTTTCAAGGGCAGAGAAGTTTTCATTCTAAGTCTGTTTTCATTGTAAACCTGTATTGCTTTGTTTAGCAGATGTCTGTCAGTGTTTGTGCTATAAAATTTAAAATAAAAGTTTAAAATGAAATCCAAATAATAATTGTAGAAGTAAAGCATAAAACAGTATGCACATTACAATGTTTATGGTAAATGGGGAGATATAGCCAAGGAGTGGGACACTGGAATGGCTGCGGGGGGCCCATTTGACCATGGTAATGTGAGGGTAGAGAGGTGGCAAACACAAAGGCAGCCCTGGGCTGCACAACCCTAGGTATGCCACTGTCTTGCCATCTTCCCGTACTTTTCTTCAACATTGTTTTTTTTTTATGCTCTGTGTTTTATCTTACATTTTAATATAAATATAATATAAATTACTTGGGAACAAGTACTAAACCTTAGGTTTTGAACTCGGCCCTCTGTAATATGGTCTATTGAAGTGACCAAGAATGTCAGCTGTACAGCGAAGAGACAAATCACTACACTGGTTGGCAGATAGGCTCTATTTCTAATTAATTATTAAAGTATATTACCCCAGCCTTGGAAACACTATCATATTCCAGCACAATCACCTAAAACTCTTTGATAGAATGATTTTCTACTATGAGAACAAGAAGTAGTAGCTACTAAAATAATATATTCCAGCATTCCCACTAACTTCAGCACCATGCAGATTATTTTAACATAGCTGCCACATGGCTAATGACATAATGGAAATAAGAATGAGATTTATCCTGGTACCTTTCAGATCCAGAATGAAGAGTGTTGCCCATTTGTTCAGCACCGACTGCGGGCTTGGCCTTTCTGGTCTTGTTTCCTTAATTAGAGCCATGTTTGGACAAGTCTGTACATTGTATTACCAGACTGTATTAAATTGCATTATCATTTAAATATGATACTTTCCTTTTCTCAGGTAGATTTAATACTTCAACGAACCAGAAAGACCTGATAACATAAGGCTGCTGCAGTTTAAATACCACGTGTTATGCCTTCCTCACTTAAAATCTGGATATGGAATCTTTGCTAATTCAAATATACAAAATGTTTCCTTTACCTAAATATTTAAATATATGGGAAGAAATGGAGTAATGCTGCAATTTCACTATATTTCAGAAATAAAGTCCATTCTGTAAACTAAAAGCAACCTGCATTTTATGTTACTTTTGTGTTTTGTCACCAGAAGTCAGTAGACAGTGGAGTTATAAGATAGTTACTGTTCTAGGAACTTTGAGTACCAGAACTGGGAATATTTTTCTTCTCCTTGAACTGCTGTTAATCTACCTTTTCAAAACATCATGAGTTACTGAGGTATTTAAGTGTGGTTTAAGATTGCTCTTCAGTTCTGATGAAGTCCAGTGCTTAAGAGATGAAAGCACTTAACTCCTTTCTAATAAACTATGTGGCACTGAGTATTCTCTTCTGGTCATTTTGCCAAGTTTTGTGGTTATTCTGGTTGGCTGGTATGTATTTGGTCACTGAAATGAACTGACATTCTGCAGATTTCTGCTCTGTACTAACTGTTACGACAGCAATGGTAACAATCTCCATGTTCACTTAAACATCATTCTTTAACTCTCTTTAGCTGCAGCATATCAACTATAATCCCAAAAATCAGAAATCTTTTTTTACCCTTCCCTTTGTAAACTAAGGGAAATTAGTATGGGGGATGTCCTCCTCAGGATCCTCTTATAAATAGGCTAAGCCTAGCAGTTCCTATCTGGTTAGCAAAGTAACTAAATGCTGAACATGAAATGAAAAACTGTCACCTTCAGGTGGAGAAGACCGGAGGACAATACTTTTGTAGTGGCATTTAGATAACTCGAGCTGTTGAAGAAATGACCTATGGCAGTGGTTTTAGGTAACCTGCAGCACAACACATTGCATCTCTGCACAGCTTCCTACCCCTGGGAGAGGTGACAGTCCTCACCTCTTCACTCCACCTCCTCCCTGCCTAGCTCCTCCAGTGCTGATGCTGCTAATCAAACCTCAGTCACTTGGGTCACAATAAGGGCTTCATCTCTCTGCACCATGAAGCCAGGCTATGAATAATTCATAATTGTAAAGCAAAGCAAGTTCTAATGTTGAGCAGCTTACATGCAGTATTACTAGTAAAAAAAGCAAAGAACTTAACAACACTAAGGCAGGAATCATGAAGATGATTGTAAGTATCACGACAACAGCTATGATGTTGAAGGATCATGTCTAAAAACTAAAACTCCTGTGCTCTGTGAAAGGAGGAAGACAGATGCTATTAAAATCTGTAATTTCTCTGATGGTATTCACATGTGTATTTATCTGGAAATTAACTGAGTAAAACTCATTTGATTAGAATCAACCAGACAAGTACATTTTTAGAATATTTTTAAGTATGTTTTTCTGTGGTTTGATGACTTTGGAGTTAACAATGAATAATTATTTATAATTAACAGGATAGTGCAGAGGTTTCCTCCCTGCATACAGCATGTGGGGGTGAAAAGCTTGTCACAGAAAACAAAAGCTTTGCAGTCAAACAGGCTTTGTTCAAGTAGTTGATTTAAACATTTGTTTGCAGGATGTGCATCCAGATCTTTTACTGGGAACAAGACTCTAGAATCCAGAAATTAGCTCTAAATATAAAGAAATTTAATGCTGATGAAGCTAAGGTTTAAATATGTGGCTGTTACTGGGCTCAAATTTTGTTGTAGAAGTGAGACAGGAATGCAGCATTTGCTGCTACAAGTTTCCAAGTTACTTTTTTCATTGAATGATATGTATTGATTGATTAGCAACTTCCAGCAGGAAGATGTCCTTACATTCACTGCTGCAGTATTCTTAACAGATGAGAGTCCCTGCTGTGGAAGCTCAAATGTCCGGCCAGTCTACCAAAGACTTTAATATTCATGAGGAGTGGATTTAACATGGCTGCCCAGAATACCCTTTATTCATCCAGTATGCAGCAAGCTGACCGTACTACTTTCCATTCTTTCCCTTAACTGTTGATCATGCGTCCTTGTCTGTGCAGGAGTGGTGGCACTGTTCTCATGGTGATTCGGATTTTCCACACACGTATGTTGATACACCTGGGAAGGGCATGCAGTAAGTGTAACATGGGACTGTTACTTGCTTCAAAAAGTAATATAAGCCCTTGAATACTGTAGTGTGCTTGAGGCACAATCTTCCATTGGTTCTCTGGTCTCCACCGAGGCACTCAAATAAGGCATGCTTTCCCTGGCATACAACCTTCCCTCCATCAGAAGAATGAAAATACTCAGCCCCTCTTTTCTTATATCATTTCTACTTAGCTCCTGTTCTACTGGGACTGCTTATCAATCCCAGATCATCTGTCTCATAGCCAGTGCTCCCCCTCTGTACCACAGCGCAAATCTTTAACCAGTGCATTGCTTACAGAAATATTAGCAGTCGTTGAGGGTATGATACTGAGAACCACTGTTGTGTTTAATGTTCACAGATTTCAATATTTTCTGAACAGTGCTTTACAAAATATACTTTTGTGTTGCCATTTTTCAAATGGAAAATATGTTTCTTTTAAAAGGTATGCTAAATTCACATTTTATATCCTCAGACAAGCAGTTCATTGTGCCCTCTTGACTGTGTAGAAAAGACTTACTGAGAACAGTTAATATTGTAGCCGTCTCATTCCTTTGGGAAAACGTAACTTTGATAATTTAAATAGTGTCACCTATTGATTTGTAGTGCAGACATTTCATCAGACCAACTTATGACCGAGGAGTTGTCATGTGACTTCTTTCGTTTCAGAATGTAACTTTTGCACATAGTCTTCAGAGTGCTTTTTTGAAGTATGCTTTCCCTTACAGTATTTTTTGTGATAACATAGTTGGATCACAGCTTACTATGGTATTTAATTACTTTTTTAAATTAGTCACAAATCCTGAGGTGTCATATTCTTACTAGTTTCCTAACTTTGAATATTCTCAGTATTAATTTATGGTGGCTGCAGTATGGTAGTTTCTTCTGACCATCAAATCCAGTACAATCATTTTAACGCTGGTTTACACTTGTCTCTATGGGAAAGAAACCAGATTTGAGATCAGTGCTGACCAGATGTTGAAAGTGACAATCAGCAGTCTGAATTACGAGTTAAAGATAACAGGAAAAAAGTGTATGTGTAAAATGACGAACAAAATATAAGCTGAAGGCATAGAGAATATGACAGATTGAATGAAAGGCATCTGTTCATTCATTTTCTGATGCCTATATTTTACATTATTAACAGTCAAATGGGAGATGGCACTTGAAGGGCATAAGGTAGGCAAAAAAAAAGAATAGGATGGCAGCCTATTATGGGACACACACACACACACACACACACACACACACACACACACACACACACACACACACACACACACACACACACACACACGCACATACCCCAGCTTGTAATACAATCCTCATTACTTCACCTTTGGGCATGTTTCTGGGATGTCTGGCAAAAACAGTCATAAGCACATTAAGGAGATGCAGGCTTCACAGAGAAGGTACCCCATCTTGAAGTAACAGTGCTAACTGCTCCATCACTGAATCACCTAGCTTCAAAATAAGTACTGAATCAAAGGCTAGTCTCCTTAAAGTACAGTAGTTTATTGTTGTATACTGTATACCTGATTATGGCTGACCAGGATAAGGATAAGCGTCCTAAGTCAGGATTTAAAAAGTGTCCAAAATGTGGGCAGAAGATGTCTATGACAGATAGTCACATTAATTGTGTGTATTGCCTCAGAGCCTTGCACTTACAGGAAAGCTGCTTCATTTGTCATTCTTTTTCTTCCAGAGTTCTCCAGGAACGAAAAAGAAAACGTATAGATAGAGGACGTCTAATACCATAATTTCAGGAAACTTTGAGTGATCAGGGTACTTCTAGTAAGTCTTCAAAGTCTTCCAAGACTTCTTCTTCCTCTTCTTTGGAAGTTAAAAAAAATCTAAAAAAGAGTCGACGTCGCTTCCACAGCCATCGGAGCCGAGCGTCTTGTCTTTTCAGAGCCGGTCCCCAGTCCTGGAACTGGTGTCCGAAGTTGTAAAATCACCTATTCTATTGTCAGTACCTCCATCCATCCATTCATCTCAGTCCTCGATCAGCCTGTCCAATTTGGATGTGGATCGTGTGGTGCAGAAGTTGCTAGAAGTACTGGTGTTTGCTTGCTTCGACCCATGTGGTTTCGGAGCCTAAAACTGTAATGCCATCAACTTCTTTTCCTCCTTCGAGCCATACCAGTCCTTCGGAGTTGGATCTGATGATTGTTGAGCCTTCAGAGCGGACGCCTGTTCCAGTGCCTTCAGTTCCATTTACTTGAACTTCCTTGGCGCCGAATGAGGAGTTAGTCAGACCAACATGTCCGTTCTGACTTTCCCTCTTGAGACATCGGCTCAGATGAGTTCGGCTCCTACTTCTGGTTCGGAACCCACTGTGCCAGTGCCGAGGGATCGGTGATTTCTTTAGATCCAGTGGTCCCTTCTCATCAGAGCAGGGATGCCTTTGAAGCCATGAGGAGAGTTATGTCTCCTAAGACATCTACAACTTCAGGTCCAGCTACCTCCTCCCCAAAAGCTCCTGTGTCCACTTCTGCTTCACAGATCCTTTCTAAGTGTAGAGACTCAGAGCCTCAGGAAGCCGTATCGGGTGGCCCCTGCTCTTTTGAGACCTCACCAGAAGTTCCCACTGATGAGGTTCCCAGGAAGAGAATCTGTAAGAGGAAGCACTTAGACTCCCCACAGGAGTCTCTCACACCTGATACCGACTTGAATGAATCAGAAGACTCTCCACGGTCCCCCTCTGAGGATATCTCATTTGCTGAGATATTAGAAATCCTTAGGCAGAGGAGTGACTGGCAGTCCACTAACCCTACTGAAGATGAGACTGTTCTCCTGAAGGCCTTCGGGTCTCAACCCTCCACCTCTTGGGTATCTCCACCCTTCGATGAGTTCATGGAGCTTGTCTCACGAAGGGCGTGGGAGTCTGTGGACACCATGGAACCTGTCCCTAGGAGGCCTAATAAATTTATTTCTGCCCCCCAGGAAAAGTCTTTTCTTACCAAGGGAGTGCCAGTTGATGCCACGGTGGTGGCGGCAGCCACCAAAAAGGAGATGTTGGAAACTTCTTCCTCTATCCATCCTCCTAACAGAGATTCTAGGATCATGGATAGGTACGGGAAGCGCACATAGAGTTTAGCAACTTTTGCGTTGCGTTCACTGAACTATCTCACTCATTTTATGAGACTGCAAAGAGATCTACTAAAAGAGCTTGGAGATACTCTTCAGGGTACAGTAGTTGCAGGAGCTTCAGACAAAGTCACCTCCCAGCTTGCTACCCTCAATTCCATAGTGAACTCGTCCGTGCGCCTCATTTCATATGAAGCTGATGGGAATGAGTAGTGCAGCGGGTACAGGAATTGCTCTTAGGAGACACTCCTGGATGCGTTTGTGTTCCTTCGCAGAACCCTTTAAGTCATCCTTTGTCAACACCCCTGTTGATGGCTCCGTCCCTTTTTAGGCCAAAAGTTAAGGAAACTTTGACCAGATGTCAGCAGGAAGGAAAGACTCTGCCGTCGGAGTCCGTTTTTCTACCCCTACCAGACCCTATCCCATGGGTCAAATGGGGAGGAAAGATGTGATTCCGAAAAGCCCAAGGAGCCTTTCTGGACACACGTGGTGAACCCCCCTCCAGGGGCAGAGGAGAGGGCAATAATGGAAGCGCCACCCTCGCGGCAGAGGGGGGTCTGCAAAACAATGGCGACAGAGAACAGTTCTTTGGGAAGCCGTACCAGCGCTCTTGAAAGGAGGCCTGACTGTCCTGCTCTGGAGGCAGTTGGGAGATACTTATCTTTGTAACCAGACGCCTGGCTGAAAATAACAAATGACAACTGGGTGCAAAGTATAGTTTCCACAGGATATTTCATTCCTTTCACCCTACCCCCTCCATTGACAAAGATCCCAGATGTTCCACCCAGTTACAGGGAACAAGCAACAGTAGAGGTCCAAACATTGCTAAGAAAGAGTCATCCAACCAGTCCCAGCAGACCAGATAGGATCCGGACCTTACTCAAGATTCTTTTTAGTTCCAAAAAAGACAGGGGACTGGAGACCTATTTTGGACCTCAGCAGACTAAACCGATCTGTCAAGAAAGAGAAGTTCCGGATGGTCACGCTTCAGTCGATACTTCCTTTCTTTGGGAAAAACAATTGGATGTGTTCGATAGATCTCCAGGATGAGTACTACCTTATAAAAATGGCCAGACCATCTAGGGATCATCTGTATTTCCGGCTGGGACCCAATCATTACCAGTTTCGAGCCCTGCCCTTTGGTCTCACTACAGCCCCCAGAGTGTTCACCAAACGTATGGCAGTGGTCACAGCTCACCTGAGGTGTTTAGGATTCCAGATGTGTCTGTACTTAGATGATTGGCTCCACACCGCCACCACCAGGCATCAGCTAATACAAGCCAGGGACACCACTCTTTCTCTCTGCAGTCATCTGGGCATTACAATAAATTCAGAAAAATCTACCTTCTCGCCATTGCAACAAATCGTTTTTATCGGAACAGAATTGGACACTAGCACCACCACTTTGAGACTTCCAGCAGAAAGAGTTTTACTACTCCGTCAGCAGGTTCACAATATCATATCCAAAGACAAGTCTCCAGCATCAGAAGTGTTAAAATTGTTAGGCATGATGGCAGCTGCAATATTAGCGATACTGTTGGGTCAAATACACATGCGAATTCTGCAATGGCTGTTATTCACTCAATATTCTTACCAAGAGCTCCCAGTGTCTCATCTCATAATGATCACAAACACATGCAAAAAGGATCTTCAGTGATGGTTGACCTCTCTTCATACAACGATAGGTCGTCCTTTTGTCCTACCCCCACCAGAGGACACAGTGACCATGGACGCTTCCCTGATTGGGGGGGTGGGCATTTTCAGGGAAGAACAGCCCAAGGCACATGGACCGAACAGGAGACACATGTACATATCAATGTCCTGGAGATGAGAGCAGTACTTTTAGCGTTGCAGTACTTCCAGGACTCACTTCCTCTGGGAACAATTGCGATTCAGACAGACAACATGTCAGTGGTCTGGTACTTGAACAAACAAGGAGGAACCAGGTCCTACCCCCTTTGTCGCGAGGCCCTAATAGTATGGCAGTGGGCTACATCCACCTAGCGCTTTCTGTTATCAACGCACATCCTGGGGAAATCCAACATGATAGCAGACAAACTGAGGAGGGCAATTTTGTTGCCTCACGAGTGGTCCCTCAAGAAAGAGATAGCGGAGAGGATTTTCTGCAGGTGGGGCCAGCCTTGCTACAACCTTTTTGCCAGCCACATGAGCACAAAATGCAGAAGCTACTTTGCCCTGATTCCCCCTCTGGGAGAAACCCCAAGGGACACACTCGTACATGATTGGCCTCAGGGTGCATTCCCACCAATTCCCTTGATACCCAAAGTATTGCAGAAAGCAAAAGCCCTGGGAAGGACCATCATTCTGATAGCCCCTCATTGGCCTCATCAGTTTGGGTTCCCATTCCTTCAACCTCATCAATTGGAAGACCCTTGGATTCTGGACCCAGTTCCAGATCTTCTGACGCATTTGTCAGGGACTCTTCATCCCTCTCTCCAATCAGTTAAATTGACAGCTTGGCTGCTCCAGTTCCCAGCATAGCCAGGTTCCATAACATCTCAAATGAAATGCAGCAGATGCTGATATCTTCTCATAAGTCCTCTACTAGGAAGCTATATCTTAGCAAATGGAGAAGATTTTCTATATGGGCATCTCAAAATAACATTGATCCCTACCAAGCCCCTATTGCCTCCATATTAGAGTTCTTGACTATGCTTTTCAGTAAAGGAGCTGCAGCAGCAACACTTTGGGTTCATCTTGCTGCTGTCTCTAATTTTCAGCTTGGCTTTGAAGGATTAAACATAATGTTACACAAACTATCCAAAGCCTTTTTCAAAGGGACTTTTCATCTCAGACCACCTGTGAAATCCCCTTATACTCCATGTAATCTAAATTTTATGCTTTCACGCATTATTCTCCCACCTGTCGAACCAGCTTCCTCATGCGATTTGAAATATTTGTCATGGAAGACTATCTTTTTAGTAGCCATCACTTCTGCCTGTAGAGTGTCAGAGCTTCAGGCCTTGTCCATAAAGCCTCCTTATTTGATTGTCCCTGCGAACAAATCCTTCATTTTTACCCAAAGTTTGTACTGAAACTAACCTTAACCAGATCATAGACTTGCCAGTGTTCTTTCCCAAACACACCAACTTAAAGTATATGCTGCACAAGCTTGATGTTCATAGACAGCTCAGATTTTAGTTGGATAGAACAAAAGAGTTCAGAAAATCAGAACAGCTTTTCGTTTCCTTTTCAGATTCCAGAAAAGGTATGCCAGTGGCAAAAACAACACTGTCTAAATAGTTATCTGATTGTATTACATTTGCTTATTCAGCTGCTAATATGCCCTTACAACACAAAATTAAGGCTCATTCTACCAGAGCAGTGTCCACATCTTCTGCCTTTTCTGCTAGGCTTCCTGTAGACAACATTTTTGCAGCAGCCACTTGGTCAAGACCTCATACCTTTATCACTCATTACAAAGTTGACAAGGCCTCCAGGGACAGGGCCTCCTTTGGGTCTACTGTCCTGAAAAACATACTCCCGTGAGCCACCCGAGAAAGATGGTGCTTGGGACGCTACCCATCTGGAAGAATGAATGGCTAGATAGAACAACTTCACATAAAGAAGTTATGTACTCATCTCATCTTCATTCTTGCTTCCCACCCTCCTACCCCCTCTAAGGTTTTTCGAGGACAGAGATACGAGTTTTATCCTGGTTGCTCAGTCTTTCTATGGGTTTTCTCCTAAAGAGTGATAAGAATGGCACATGGTATTATTATATGCAGCAAACAAGATCTGAGGTAACTCTAGGTGCATCATGGGATAGGGACTTGGCCTCGAGCTCTCTGTAAACCTCGAGCTTTGTAGTAGGCTGTCTCAGAGCTGAGGATTGGCTCCAAACCCATCTGTAAGAATGAAGGCGAGATGAACAACTCACATGGAATGTTATGGTGAGTACATAACTTCTTTTTTTCTCACTGGCTTGCTGGCAAATTGCATTTCTTTTGTTTATAACACTGGTTGTCTCTACGTTCTAAACTCAAGGCTTACTCTACCAGACCAATGGCTACTTCAACAGCAATTACAAAAATAATACCTATTAGTGGCATATGTACAGCTTCAACTTGGTTAACAGCTCATACCTTTGTGTACCATTACTGACTGGATGTGCAACTCCGAGGTTGCACATCCTTTGGCTCTGCCATACTCAGATCACCCAGGCTCTTTTTAGACAAGTTAGGAATCTGTCCCACACATTGAGTTGGACAAAAATGAACAACATCAGATATGAAAGTTACGTACTTACCATAGCAATAGATCCATACTGTCCTATTTTCATCCAGTTCAATATCCCTTCCACTTCCCCCCTTCCAAATTGCCATTTTACATCTTCTGGGGCTCATTCAGAACTTGACAAAACTCTGTCTGTTTCCAGTTCTCCGTCTGCTTCCATAGTGGACAGTACCGTGGGTTTTCCTTTTTTATTCTCTCTCTCTCGATTAGAGACATTGTGGAATTAGTCAGCAAACTTGATCTGAGGTAAATCAGCTAGGAGACAGGATTGTGGGTAGGGGAGGAGTCAGAGCTCTCAGATCCATTACTGTGGTATAAGGAGTGGTGGTTGGATCTGACTGAATCCGACCTCCCACAAGTTGAACCTAGCAAAAACAGAACAACATGGATCTACTGTTATGGTAAGTACATAGCTTTTGTATTATTTACATCACATCTGTGGCAAAAAAATAAATGACTTGTTTATGTGCCGTTACTCAGCCAAGCTCCCAAATGGAGAATGCAATGTAGGATGAGTTACAGTTAACACAGTCTGTATCACATGTGACAATAGCCAGTGAGTTACTTAAATCTGTACTGTACTATATATTGCATTTGTAAATATTTGACAAGTTACTTTAACGCACAGGTAAGGTCCATAAATATGAAGGTGCTTAGCTTGCCTCCATATAGGTAACACCAGTAAAGATTGGTCCTTTTGACAGTTCTGAACATGTTGCCAGTGAGAAACATCACATATGTTGATCCTTGTAGTTTTATTGATTATGTCAAGGTGCAGAGTCTGCTGCTTATGTTGCTGCAAACATAAAGCATTTGAAATCAGAAGTACTACACCTGATTTAATTAGTTGTGATTTTAACTACCCTGCCATTAACTGGGAAAACTACTCATGTACCAACACCTTTGCGCAACGGTTCTTGGAATTCATAAATTCCAACGCCCTGGATCAACTAATCCATAGTCCCACCAGGGGCTCCAATATCCTGGACCTGGTCATTACCAACATGGGAAATCGATGCTCCACACCTACGGTCACCCCTCGTTAGTCAGGTCTGACCATAAGCTAATCACTCTTAACATCCACATCACACCCCCACACCCCAATAAGGAAACCTCCATAAAAAACTTCTCCAAAGCCAACTTCATGCTACTCAAGTCAGAAGTGACAAACTTCATGACACCCATGCAGACTGGAACTGAAAGTTCAACTGCTGAATCCTACAGTAAGGCACTGTACGAGCACATCCACTCATGCATGAATTGAATTGTGCCATCCCAAATAGAACCAAGATGCTTTCATCCAAAAAAAAGGAAGCCAATCTGGTGGTCCCCTGCCATAAACAAACTTTACAACAAAAGGAAGAAACTGTTGCAGAAAAGAGGAAAATCTCAGGCTGCAAAAAAGTCCCTCACCAGCCTCAGTAAGAAACTGAGATCCCTCATAAAATCCTCCAAAGCTAGTTACGAAAATAAAATTGCCAAAGATTCCAAAGACAGCCACAAGGTATTCTATAGCTATGTCAAGAGTCTAAATGGCAATGCTCAGATCTGCTCTGAGCTAAAACAGAATGGCATTAAATATACTGGTCCCAAGGATATTGCCAGTATCCTGGCAGATCGATTCAGTGCCAACTTCACCCCCCTCTCACCCCCTAAATGGCCCATCTCAATGCCGGAAGATAGACAAATTCCATTAATAATGGCCACACAGGTAAAAACTCACTCTCCAAAGCTAAGACTACAGCATCCATGGGACCAGATGACATCCCGGGCTGTGTACTACATGAACTACAATATGAACTGGCACCTCACCTAAGTGTCATGTTTAATCATAGCTTCACCTCAAGTTTCGTGCCCACTGAGTGGTGCAGAGCTACAGTTATCCCACTCCACAAGGGGGGATCCACCTTGGATCCCAGAAACTACCGTCCCATCAGTCTGACGAGCCTGATCTGCAAGGCCATGGAGCGTATTATCATGGAACTTATAAACAAAGACATTGGCAACCTTCAAACACTGGACCCCACCCAGTTTGGGTTCGTGATGGGCCGATCTTGTCTCCTGAACCTGATTGACTTCTTCGAATCAGTCTCCAGAGTCATGGACATGCGTAAGGTGGTCCACACAGCCTGTCTAGATCTTGCGAAGGCCTTTGACACCATCCCCTACTCTGGAATCATAGATAAACTTACTAAGCTGGGCATTAATCCCTACGTCACCCAATGGGTTGTTAACTGGCTTACTGATAGAACTCACACTGTAAAAGTAGCCCACTCCAAATCCAGCTCCAGACAAGTGACAAGTGAAGTACCTCAGGGTTCAGTCCTGGGACCGCTCTTGTTTGGCATCTACTTCTCTGGAGTACAGGCCATCACTAAGGGACTCTGGCTAACAAAGTTCGCAGATGACTGCAAACTGGGAGCTATTACTGAATCCCCAAATGATGTGGATACTCTACAAAAGGGCCTTACAGAAACAGATGCTTTGTGCCAAAGCCATGGGCTCAAGCTCAATGCCAAGAAATGCATAGTTATCCCCTTTGGGAAAAAACATGAATTACCATATAGGTGGCAGTACACTAAACACCGAAAGTGTGATAAGAGACTTAGGGACACAGGTGGACAGTGGTCTCACCTTCGATAACCACATCGCCACAACAGTCAGGAAATCCTACTGTGTGGCACACCTCATCACTAAGGGCTTTTCATCCAGAAAAAAGAAGGTCATTGTCCCACTGTACTCATCCCTCATTAGACCCATTATAGAATACAATGCCTCATTTGGTATGCACCTCTCAAGACATCTGCAACAACTGGAAAGGCCGCAGAAATACCTCACTAAAAGAATCACAGGCCTAAAGCAGATGCCCAATGCTGACCGTTTTAAAAAACTTCAGCTATACTCTGTCGCATATCATCTACTCAGAGGCAATCTCTGCTTAACATACAAGGCCATGTCAAACCCAGAGCTGTTGGACATGCTACACTTAAAGAAATCCCAATCCCTCAGAGCCATACGCTCCAGGGATCTAAACCTTGTCATCACAATAAACAAAACATGCTGGACGAATAGGTTCCTGACCCAGAGACTCCCCAGACTCTGGAATAGATTGCCCATACATGTCAAGCAGAGTACCTCTTTGGCCCTCTTCAAAAGGAACCTTGATGATTGGATGGGAGATAGGAAATTCACCCCGGGGATCATGTCAGTTGCCCTGCTAGACAGGGGTCCAGGGAAGTAAATAGTGTGGGAAGAAATATCCAGGGAATTGCTATGGCTAGGCTTGTATAGGCCCTAGGGCTGATAGCCTAGTACCAACCTATGAACCTAGACATGGTGTAGAATGAAGCACAGAAATTACAAAATCACTGATTAGCTGGACAGCAACTTTTCAGTTAGATGTTTCTCTGACAGTTAGACACCATGGAAACAAATCCCATGGAGTCAACAGAAACAAGCTGAAGTGCTTTTGACCCATACCAATCTCCAGTGATAATTATAACTCACTGCTGCAATGACCTAAGCTATGTGGGTTTTATCCTGCTAAGGACATAAAGATTGGCCAGTCTTTCAAAGCCTTCTCCTTCTTCAGCCTGTGCCTATGCTGCCAGGTACATGAGCTTCCAAGTAGAGAAAATCAGCAGCCTGGGTGCCAGACACTTCTTGCCACCCTTAGTGAGTGCTCCATTTTCAGGCTTCAGAGGATTGACTGTTGAGTAACTGTCTTTCATTGTGAGGCAGATAGGTTCCCTTTAGGGAAAAACTTCAACAGTATGTTATTTTATGTGAAAAAATGTACTGATTTCTGTAAGAAAAATTATGTTTTGATGGAAAATGTTTGATGTTAAGTTGTCAATCTCGCCTTCATTCTTGCTTGATGGGTTCGGAGCCGATCCCTCGGCTCCGACTCGGCACTTGCTAAGCTCGAGAGTCACTTTTACCAGCTCGAGGCAGCCCCATATCCCATGATGCAAGGCGGTAAGTACCCAGATCTCGTTTGCCGCTTCGCTTAGGAGGTCTTCTTTTTACCAGCTCCTGGTAAGTTATTCACTTTTGTGAGATTTAAGCCCCTTTTTTGTAAAAAAACCTTTTATTGATAGTTTTAAAGTTATTTTGTACTTTTTCTGACAGGAAATCCCTATCTCCTTTAATTTTGTTAGTCAAACTTTTCCCTATCCCATTCCCCCCCCCCCCCTGTTAGGGTGTGTGTGTTAGTTTGATAGAATACCTTTTGGTATTTATTTAAGTTAATTTTGACTGGTGTGTGTGTGTGTGGTTTTTCAGCACCATGTCAAAGGAGAGGGTCTCAGGTTTTAAGAAGTGTGACTCGTGCTGTCAGAAGATGTCTCTGACAGACGGTCACACTTCTTGCCTGTATTGTCTGGGCCCTCTTCACCTGCAGGACTCCTGTGCTATTTGTCATTCCTTCAGCCAGAGAGTCCTGCAGGAGACGAATAAGCTGATACTTAGGGGCCTTCTGCCGGAGGGCTCTCCGGCTAAGTCGGCTCCACCAAAATCAGCAAAATCTTCCAAGGCCCAGGCTTCTGTATCTAAGCCTGCGGCCTCGGCTCCGACTGCATTGAGTCGAGATCGGCTCGGCTGGAGCCGATTCTGGCTTGACAAAGCCTTCGGCACCGATGGCTATCGGTGCCGAATCTGTATTGACCACTCGATGTCGGCTCCAATCGGCTCCGACACCCATGTGGCACAGGCATCGGTGTCGGCTCGATCGGCTCCGACACCGTTACTTTGGTGGCTGTATCGGGTCCGGCTGGGGCCGATACATCGGCTTCCTGTCGGCTCCGAGGTCGGCTCCGACAGGATCTATGGTATCGGCTCCGATGGCTCATTCCAGGAAGAGGTCGAGGTCTCCTTCCTTGGAGCCGATACTTTCGGCCCGGCTTCACCTCTTCTATCGAACGGAGCCATCGGAGCCGATCTTCACGGTCGGCCAGGTTGTCAGATCATGACCTAGGGAGAGTGGTCAGTAGATTACTTAAGTCACAGGTACTGGCCCAAATGTTACACAGTCCGTCTCAACAGGCGACTGTTGGTCCACACCCGTTACAGTTCCTCCTTCAACTCTACCTCAGAGCTTGGAGTTGGAGTCTTCGAATGGTTACTGCTACGGCTGGAGGACGGATACCCCTTCTGTTCCTTCAGCCTCTACTCTTATCTCCTCTTGAGACCTTCCTTAGAGGGATTCGGTGGTCGGGCTTCCATGGTCTCCTCCGAGGGGTGAGTGGCATCGGACCCTTGTCCGAACCCGCTCTTCCCTTGGAGCCTCGGCCTTGGTGAGCTCGGCTCCGACATCTGCCTCGGAGACTTCCCTTCGGTGGTCCCTGGAGTTCCTAGCTCTTGGAGCGGGTTCTCTCGGACCTGCCTGGGAGGGAGCATTCGAGGTGATGAAGAGTGTACTGGCCACTGGTATCAGTCAGCAGTCTGTTCCGTAGCTCCTCCCTCTATAGTACCTGTTGACATCTCTGCCACTTCTCTTGCTACAGGACCCAGAGATCCTCCGCCTCAGGTTTCCCCCTCTTCCGAGGATTCTCCTGATGTTTCGGGAGATCCTCCTAGGAAGAGGACTTGTAAGAGGAAGCATGTAGACTCCCGAGTCTGTCACTCGGATACTGACTTTGATGAGTCAGAGGGATCCCTAGATCCCCTCTGACGATGTCTCCTTCTCAGACATCCAAGAACTTCTGCAACTGAGACGGAAACTGGCCCACCAACAATCCCTCTGAGGATGAGTCAGTATACCTAGAGGCGTTTGGATCTCGGCCCTCCACCTCCTGGGTGTCTCCGCCTTTCGACCCCCTTATGCAGGTTAAGGTGTGGGCAGCTCCTGACTCTGTAGAGCCAGTCCCTAGGAGGCCTTCAAAATTCATCACTGCCCCGAGTGACAAACAATTCCTTACTAAGGGTGTTCCGCTGATGCCATGGTGGTGGCTGCGGCCACCAAAAAGGAACTTGCAGATCCTTCCGTGCCCGTCCATCCTCCTAATAAGGACTCTAGGACCATGGATAGGCACGGTAGCGGATGTTTTCCTCAGCGACCTTTGCTATGCGTCGCTGAATTACCTATGTCACTTCACCAGACTCCAGAGATATCCTGAAGGAGCTGGGAGAAGTAGTTCAGGATCCTACAGCTGCAGGGGCTCAAGAAAAATTGGCAGCTAGGAACCCTCAATTCCATTGCAAACTCCTCCATGCGGCTAATATCTTATGCTGGATGGAGCGAGTAGAGCCGCAGGTACAGGTGTGGCTCTTAGGCGCCAAGCCTGGATGCGGCTATGTGATTTTATGGATCCTTTAAGGCGTCCTTCACAAATTCTCCCTTTGATGGGTCAGCTTTGTTTGGCCCTCAGGTGAAGGAAACCTTGACCAGGTGCGAGCAGGACGGCAAGACTCTTTCTGCTGTTGGAGTCCGTTTTCCACCCCTTCTAGACCTTATCCCAAAGGACAGAAGGGCGGGAAGATGTGGTTCCGTAAATCCCAAGGAGTCACGCGGATTCACGTGGTCAGTTTACCCCTAGAGGCAGAGGGGTAACAACAACAGACGCCACTCTAGAGGCAGAGGGGTCCAAGAACCAGGGAAACAGGGAGCCTCTCTCTGACAAGCCCTTTCAGCATCCCTGAGGTGTTGCCCGGCTGTCCCTCCTTGGAGGCAGTCGGGAAGATTATCACTGTACCCAGAAGCCTGGCATTCCCTCACTCAAGACAGATGGGTACAGTCGATCATATCCAAGGGTTACATAATTCCTTTCGAGGAAAGTCCCTTCCCTCAAGTTCCTTCCAGATGTACCACCCGGTCTAAGGGAGATTGCAGAGTCAGAAATCGCAAAACTACTGCAAAAAGAGCCATTCAGCCAGTTACAATAGACCATTCAGAGCCGGAATCTACTCAAGATTCTTTTGGTCCCCAAAAGACGGGAGACTGGAGACCAATATTGGATCTCAGCAGACTCAACAAGTCTGTCAGGAAGACAAGATTCGAATGGTCACTCTTCAGTCAATTCTGCCCTTCTTACAGAAGGACAACTGGATGTGCTCAATAGATCTTCAGGATGCGTACTATCACATCAAAATTCACAGACGCTCCAGGAGATTTCTCCGCTTTCGGCTGGGGTCCAGTCATTTCCAGTTCAGAGCCCTGCCCTTTGGTCTCACTACAGCCCCCAGAGTGTTCACCAAATGCATGGCAGTGGTCACGGCTCACCTGAGACGTCAAGGATTCCAGGTGTTTCCGTATCTCGACGACTGGCTCCTGTCAGCCACCACCACGCATCAGCTTATACAAGCCAGGGATTACACAATAGACTTTTGTTCTCATTTGGGCATCTCAATCAACTTCGAAAAGTCATCCTTATCGCCCTGCCAGTCTATTACCTTCATAGGCGCAAACTTAAACACTGTTCGGATGTCAGCTACCCTTACAGAACAAAGAGTTTCAGACATTCAGACTCATGTCAGGATCATTCTGGCCAGCAAGAAAATACAGGCCAGAATGGTTCTAAAGGTATTAGGTCTCATGGCTGCGGCCATTACTCTTCTTCCTGGCTCGATTCTACATGCGCCTTCTTCAGTGGATGCTGTTCACACAGTGGTCATACCAGCAACTTCCAATGCGTCACCAGATTCTGGTGACACAGACATGCAAAGAGCATCTTGCTTGGTGGATCACATCGTCTCAGGTTCACCAAGGCAGGTACTTTGTACCCCATCCCGATAGCCACTGTCACCACGGATGCCTCCCTGATCGGGTGGGGTCATTATCAGGGCAGGATGGTTCATGGGACGTGGCAGCCGTTCAAGTACCATCTGCACATAAATGTCCTGGAGATGAGAGCAGTGCTTTTAACGTTGCAAGCCCTCAACGACTTTCTTCCCGTAGGGACAATTGCAGTCCACACAGACAACATGTCTGTAGTTTGGTATATCAACAAACAGGGCGGAACCAAGTCCTACCCCTTGTGTCGAGAAGCGCTCAGACTATGGCAATGGGCGATCTCCCCTCATCGGTTTCTGGTAGCAACGCATATCCCTGGGAAAACCAACATTATAGCGGACAGATTGAGCAGAGCTATCCTCATGCCTCACGAGTGGTCTCTCAAGCAATCTATAGCGGAAGAGATTTTTCTGGAATGGGGTCGTCCATGTTGCGATCTTTTCGCTACTCCCCAAAACAGCAAATGTCCAGATTTCTTCAGCCTCTTCCTCTATCAGGCCATCCCCAGAGACGCTCTGACCCAGGATTGGCCCCAGGGACTTCTTTATGCCTTCCTCCATTTCCTCTGATCCCTCAGGTGATCCAGAAAGCTACCGTTTGAGAGCCAAATTGATTCTCATTGCCCCTTACTGGCCTCGACAAGTTTGGTTCCCGTTCCTCCATCATCACCTTTTGGTGCAGCCGTGGCATCTGGACCCAGTGCCAGATCTTCTGATTCACCAATCGGGTCAGCTGCACCGGTCAATCCCTTCTCTCAACCTCACAGCATGGTTGCTCCACTTCCTTCCTTAGCCAGGCTTCCTTTGATCTCTAACCCAGTTAGAGACATCATAGCGCTAAAATCCTCTACCAGGAGGATTTATACAAGCAAATGGAACGTTTCTCTTATTGGGCTAAGGCCCAAAATATTGATCCTTTTACTGCCCCTGTTCAGGCAGTTCTGGACTTCTTAGCAGAGATTTTTCATGCAGGCTCCTCTTCTTCCACAGTCAGAGTTCAATTGGCTGCTATTTCCAATTTTCATGTCGGGATAGCAGATCATAATATTATGTCCCATAGGCTCTGCAGGGCCTTCTTGAAAGGAATTTTCCTACTAAAGCCTCCAATCAGGAATCCTCCTCCTCAGTGGGATCTAAATTTAGTGCTGACATCCTTGATTCTTCCTTGAGCCAGCTGTTTCTTGTTCCTGAAATATCTTTCTTGGAAAACTTTATTCCTAGTGGCTATTACATCTGCCAGGAGGGTGTCTGAACTTCATGCTCTTTCGGTTCGACCCCCCTATTTGGTTTTTCACAAAGACAGAGTATCTTTGAGAACTAATCCATCCTTTTTACCTAAGGTCGCTTCAAAGAACAATCTGAATCAATCCATTGATCTCCCGGTATTTTTTCCTAACTATTCAGATAGAGCTGAACAAAAGCTACATTATCTTGATGTCCACCGTCAACTTAGATATTATTTGGACAGAACGAAAAAATTTAGAAAATCTGATCAACTTTTTGTTTCCTATGCGGATAATAAAAAAGGCCTTCCTGTTTCTAAAGTGACCTTGTCCAGATGGCTTTCTTCGGTCATCTCGGAAATTTATACGCTCAGGGGAAAACAGCTGTGCTCAAAACCTAAGGCACATTCAACTAGGAGCTTAGCTACTTCTACAGCCTTTCAAGCTAGACTTCCTTTGGACACTATTTGTGCAGCGGCCACTTGAGCTACTCCTCACACTTTTGTTTCCCATTACAAATTGGACTTGGCCTCCAGGGACAGAGCCAGTTTTGGCTCTACAGTCCTCAAGAGTTTGTTCCATTGAGCCACCCAGGATAGAGGTGCTAGGACGGGTCCCATCAAGCAAGAATGAAGGCGAGATTGACAACTTAACATTAAGAAGTTATGTACCTACCATAACATTCCATGTTAGTTGTCTTCTCGCCTTCTTTCTTGCGACCCTCCCTCCTTCCCCCTGGCCTGGACAAACCTTGTATAAGAAACTGTTATGCTGAAGACCATTCAGACCTGGTCCTTCTTCCATCTGTAAGTTTTCTTTCTTCCTTTGGGAAGTATTTTATGCTTGGTGCTATTGCCCTTTGTTAGCAAACGAGATCTGGGTACTTACCGCCTTGCATCATGGGATATGGGGCTGCCTCGAGCTGGTAAAAGTGACTCTCGAGCTTAGCAAGTGCCGTGTCGGAGCCGAGGGATCGGCTCCGAACCCATCAAGCAAGAAAGAAGGCGAGAGAAGACAACTAACATGGAACGTTATGGTAGGTACATAACTTCTTATTTTACAAGACTGGCTGGTCTGGCAGACCATTTGTCTTATATTTTTAACTTTTACTGTTTGTGTTACTTTAAGCACTTTTTGTGGAAAAACGTGTGCTTATTTTCTAAGACTTTCTGTGTTTTATTCAGGGCAAGTGTGTATTGGGAGAGTCATTGTATATTTTGCTTGTGAACACTACTTTTGACAACTTACCTGTCACTGTCTTGTTCTAGGTACACTAAGCAGAAACCAGGTTCCTTTTTTGGCAGAGCCATTGAACGGCATACCAGTCCCATAGTTCTACCTTCTTCGAGACCCAAGAAAGAGAAAACCTGCTAGGAGCCCTTTCTAACACAGTGAGTGCAGTCTATGCCTCAGACAATTATGGATGGCCTGCTGTGGCCATTGGTAGTTCCTCTGACCAGCCACTTTTTTTCTCGGGATCCCTCTGGTGGACAGCCATGTCTTGTGCAGCTTTTCAGGTGCCCTTGCTGGCCATGGAAGAGTCCCTGTTGTGGGTCTTGGGGAGGGAGAACATTCCTGCCTAGCTGGGCAAAGAGACTTGGTTCCCATGGTGAAGTGTCATCCATGAGTTTATCTCCCTGCATGGATTTCTTCAGATAAAATAGAAAATTAAACATGTATTGTTATCTGACTGTTTCTATGGCATCTCCCCACACCTTCACTCTAACTGCTGATTGCATAGTGCAGAGGAGAGAAGTCAACAGTGAAATCAGCAGTTAGAGTGAAGAAACCATCAGCACTTTCTTGCCACCTGAAGAAGAAGAAGAAGAAGCAGATTTGTGGTTCTGCAGGTGCAGCAGTCTGCCTAAAAGCTTCATTTCTGCTGGTCAGTCTCCACAGGGGAGCCCTTCCGCACAGAAATCGTTGCCCTTTTAATAAAATATGTATTTTATTTTGTGACTAAAGTGTTATTTCTCTCCAATGGAGGTCTGCCAGTCTGCACTATAACTTCCAATCGGCAGAGATTAAGCTTTTTGATAGAATCAGATTATGTCCTGACATTTCAAACAAATGTTCATATTTCTGGAACTATAGGCGTTACTAAAGAAATATAAATAGCAAACTCTTCAGAACAAACTGTTTTATAGTGGTGGTATTCTTTACTGGATTTTATAAATCAGAGTAAACATAGTAACTATTAAATTTGTAATATTTTTAAACAATTTACAGTATCTCTGTAAGCACTCAAATTATACACATAATTTTAGTAGCATTTTGTTCATCCAGCTGAGAGCTATCATATGAGGCTAAGCAGTTCTGTCTGTGTTACTTGGTTGTCAAGATATTTGGAAAAACACAAAATTTATGGCAGTATAAATAAACATATGAGTAGCAATTAATATTTCTTTACCTGCATTAGACAGAGGTCAAATATCAACACAGTTGTGTTTGCCATTGTGTAAGCTTTAAAATGAAACATTTTAATATTTTGTATGCAGCAGGGTTTTAAAATTATTAATGCAAATATGAACAAGAAATATTTAATGCTTAGATTATAGAAACTTCATGCCAAGGACCACTATTTTAACAAAGGGATTCTTTTTTGATTTAGGGTTAATTTTTTATGGTAAAAGTCTACCGTTTATGTAACTGTCCATTTAGTTGTGAGAATTTGATAGGTTAGGAAGCATTTTAAACAGCCAGAAAACATTTTGAATGCATTTAGTAGTTGTGCACAATCTGTGACTACTTTCTGTTATCTTTGCTATCAGTGTGCATTGTAGACAACTGCTTTATTCCTGACAGAGACTTTGCTATTTTTTTGTTAAATTTACAGAAAAAAGTGACAGTAGAGGTAATGTTACGATCTACTTGTTTGTAACCAATGTGAGGGCTTTTACATTGGCAAAACAGAACGTAAATTTAAGCAAAGAATATACGAGCATCAATACAGTATTTATAGGCAGATTACTACAAATGCCCTAGCAAGGCATATTATAGACTACCCGAACCATAAGTTCAACTTTTTTATACTGCAAAAGGTAGATCATAACATCAGGGGAGGTCCATGGCAACTTAGATTGGAGGAAACAGAACTTATATGGCAGATTCGTACTATGGCATATATTTTGCCTGGTTTAAATTAATATTTGTCTATTAAATGTTTGCTTAAAATAAAAGCTTTGGCTAGATAAACATAATAGGCTGCACTGAATGAACTCACATATTGCTTTTCAATAGACATTACTTTATTATTTTAAAGCTAATATTGTGTTTTTTAAGGATGGTAGGACATTTTTAATATTTAACATTGTAATAGAATGGTATAAAAACGATTATTACTAACCGATCTTTTTAATTCAACATAAGACAAACTTTTGGGCTCAGCAGAAAAATAGTTATGTGTGCCTTTAATTTGGATTAACTGAGTGTTTCTTATTTAATTAATTGATTGATTGATTGATTGATTGATTGATTGATTGATTGATTGGAAGAGCAAAGGTATAAGAAGCATTCTGGGTTTTATTATGGTTGTATGTATTTTTATAGTTTGAAGAAGTTGGTGTATTGCATGCCAACGAAAGCGCTTACCGATAAAAGAGTTAGTTTCATAAATCTGCTCATCTTTTGTGTTTTTACCAGTTTCTGTTTTGGTACTGTGCAAGCTACATAACTAGGTTTAATAGAAGGACTAATAATATTAAAAATATATCTAAGCATTGGACATTACTAGGCTCTGTGCCAGAGCTGAAACAACTGGTGGGGGAGAGACCCTACTTTGCCTACAGGTATTGTGCGAACTTAAAAAAAAAACTTTTGTTATAAGGATATGAAACAACAAAATGTTAAACTAACACATAAAGTACGTATTTTCCTTGTTATAACTACTCCTGTTGTAAAGACATCATAAATAGTGTTGCATTTATACATCTATTAACAAATATAAAATTTTAATTTAAATGTTATGCTATCTGCTCTACCTCTAATGTGGTGTACCTTGCTACCCGTACAAAGTGTCCTTCCCTCTATGTAGGATTGTATAACAGAATATAAATCTGAAATATGCAGAAATTTTAAAACCAATGCACTTGCAAAACACATGCATGAAAAGGGAAGAGACCATGAATTTAATTTGAGTTATAAGCACTGTGCATAGGAGCATTAGAGGAGGTGATCTGAATAACAGTCTAGAGACTTGAGTAAATGGATAGTGAGACTGCAAGCAGACTCTCTACATGGTATTAATGCAACAGTGAGCTTAAAACCTATATTAAAGAAAAGGCAAATGCTGTTGAACTATTGTAAATGATTGACATATGCACTTTAATATACAAATATGTGTATTTTATATATATATTTTTATATCTTTTATAATTTTAGAGTGCATGATTTAGTTTAGACAGGAAATATTTCATGTTTTAAAATGTGTTTATGTCTTTAAATATGAATATGCAGTTAAATGTTGTCTTTTTCTGTTTGGGCTGTGTCATGAAGGTTTTAGTTTAAATTTATGTTAGTAGTAGTTTGTTATGTAACACACTGAGGAAGGGCATTGGCCTGCAAGCTTTGTGGATTCTAAATAAACAGGTTTGCTACTTACTATTACCTGCATAGCATTTCTTATTGGACTTTACCTTGTTCTCTACCTTGTTCTTTTTGAGGATCACCCCACACACACACACACACACACACACACACACACACAGCAAATCCAGATGGCCTTCTGACTATGGTTCCACCCCATGATCCCTGCTCCTTGAGTTTTGGGCAGATTTGTTCTGTAGATCCCAAACGTTCTGAGTTACTGCAGAGACAAGGATTTAGGAACATCATCCCCTGAGCTGCCGAAGAAGAGGGCATGCAAGAGAAAGCACATTGATTTGCCTAATGAGTCTGTCACTTTGCACAATATGTTACATAGGTAATAATATCCTCCTACAGTCTTATATCCACTAATAATAAAGTGCTGGAGCTGGCACACTTTATAAGAACCTTAATTTGTTTGTAAAGAGCTTTGCTCATGTATACATTAATTTTTTCCTTCAAATGCCAATTTATTGCAATATTGTCACTTTGTATTTTTCCTACTGACTTATACTTTTTGTAATTTTCTATTTTGTAACTTTAATTGTAATTGTAAATTGGAGCATTTCTCCCCAGGACTCCTTTGAAAACAGGCTCCTCGTGGCCCAATGGACCATCCTGGCAAACAAACTGCAAATAAATAAATACCCTCCTGAAGACACGTCCTTCGAAGAGATCCTGGAGCTCATGAGACAGAGAGGATCCTAGTCAATTGGATCTACCTCACAGGATGCAGCAGAACTGTTTGAGTCATTCAGAATGACCCTTCTACTTCCTGGGTGATCCAATCAGCTGACAGAATTATGGAATTAGTAATGAGAAAATCTTAGCAGGAACCTGATAGATATGAGTCAGTCCCCAGGAAGCCAGACAGGATGCTTCATTCTCCCAAAGGACAAGCACAAAATTGAACTGATTGGACAGACTGGAATCAAAGGATATATTTTTATGGAATAATAGTCTTTAATAGAGATGAACTGACATAATGTTTAAGGTCTTTGCTTCCCATGCACAAGATTTGATCCTGACTTCTGACCAATGCCTGTTTGGAGTTTGCATGTTCTCCTTTTGTCTCTGTGGGGTTCCTCTGAAAAACATGCTGAGTTTTTCCATCTCAAAACTCAGCAATGGATGGAGCTCTGGGCAGCAGCACAGACTCTATGTGGTGCCCTATAGGGGGAAGAGTTGTACAGACCAACCGCTTTGGGGCATGTACTGTGGTGCACAGTATCCTGAAGACTGGAGAACACAGATCACAGACTGCTTGGTGTGGCAGGGCTTGCCACTTGATGGTGTAAAATATGGCTCTAGGTGATTTGGTTACTGTCTAATGTTGCCAAATGGACATGGGCAGTTACCAGAGATAAGTGAGTTGAGGACCTGGCCTACTCCAACCTATGCCAGGGATCCATACTAATGGTGGGAGGGGTGTATTTGCCCCTATTGGCCAGTGTGTGCACGCCATAAAGCCCAGCAGCCCTAGGTCAATAAGCTACTAACCAGCCGGTGTCTAGTTGCTCAGCCTGGGTTACCTGGGATAGCTCTTTTGAGTGAAAGCTGGATGTTAAACCAATAAACCTGCCATGAACTAGGAATTGCTACACTAAATTTGTGTTCACTGATGGGACGCAGCTTGGAAGTGGATGACATGATGATACAGAGGACAGAATCACAGACTGAAACTTAATGACAAAAATGCATTACTGTGCCCTTTGGGAAGTCATCTATTCCAGCGAACACTTTGATAATATACTTCTAAGAGCTAATCCAGTTGTTTAGAATGTGGGAGCTTATGAAGATAGTGACTTAACTTTCAAGCAACATGTGTCCACTGTGTTAAGAAAGCCCTTCCATATTGCATAGCTTATACACAAAGGGATTGTGTCTAGATATAGGGATTTCATTATTCCCCCAGTACTCAGCCCTCATTGGGCCAGTCATTGAGTATAATGCCCCCTTTGTCATTTATCTATTTAGACACATGCAACAACTAGAATGCTCACAGAGATCCCTTACTAAAAAGATACAAGGCCTACATATGTCCAACATGGATTGACTCAAAGCCCTTTAACTATAATAGGTGTCCTAAAGACTATAATGAGGTGGCCTGAGTCTGGCATACAAGACATCCTCCAACCTAATACTGATGGACCTATTGGACATCAGCAAGTCAAACTTCATCAGAAATACTAAGTCTAGGGACCTAAATCTTTTCTGCAGCATCAACAAAACAATTTGGAAGGTCAGGTCTGTCTTGCAAAGGATACCCCTACTTTGGAGCAGCCTTTCTATCCATGTAAAACAAATCTAATCCCTGTCCATATCCAAGTGCAGCTTGGATCTGTGGATGGGTAATAGCAGATTTAACCCAGGACTGCCCCCTGTACTATTAATGGGCAGAGGAAGCCCATAAATACTTTATCCCCTCATGGGTTCCCTCAAATTATCTATGGTATGATCCCAGTTATTCTCACTGGGAATAATATATAATTATTGACCATGGGATAGGTAAAGACAAGCTAACAACAAACAGGAAAGGTTAATTCAAGCACCAAAAGGAAATTGTCTAGTCTTAAAATGGCCTGCAAGAACAGCTAGCCTTGTACGTACCTATGAAGCTATGAGTCTTTACCCAGATGTCATGAGTCCTTCACATGGGTTTCATTTCTTCTTAACAATCTTAAGATTCCAGCTGAATGTACAAAAATCCTCCTTAACCCTGTCAGACATAATTGTGTTTCTGGGATGCTTTACAGACATTTCTCAGCAAAGGACTTTTCTTATACAGGAGAAGGTGGATGTTTATCTGGAAACTCTATGATCTTCTCCAATCAGTCTCAGACTTCTGCAAGTGAATATCTCAGGATTTTAGGGTTTATGGCCTCTGTGAATCTCATAATACCACTTGCTGGGTTATATATGAGAACAATTTAGTGGTTTAAAAAAAAAATATGTGGACCCAGAATCTTCACCTTCTAGAATTTCAGATTCCAGTATTAAACTTTGTAAAATGACTATAAATCCAGGTCTTCTCTTTTCTTCTCAGATCCTTAGTCTGTACTTTTCATGCCTAAAATCTTACTTGGGAGAAGTTTCCATGGGGATAAAGGTGCAAGGCATGTTTAATTACTCAGACATGCCAAAGCAGATCACTGTCAAAGGCATGTTGGTTGTGATCCATGCCATAAAATCTCTTCATCCTCTGTGGTCCCCTGAACCTCTTCAAATAATTACAGGCAGCAACACAGTAATGTAGTACATAAACAAGCAGGCAGGTACAGGGTCATGCCCTCTGTGCAAACTGGCTAAGGTGGCTTCAGAGTTAGCTCTACAGCACTGTAATAACCCTCCAAACATCTTACAATCTGACAGAGCAAACTATAGTGGCAGACAAGCTCAGCAGTGATAGGATAGACCCTCATAAATGGACACTGAAAGATGGTGTCTTTCAAGAGATAATCCAGTTGCGGGGACCACCTGAAGTAGATGCTTGCCTCCTTTCAGAACAGACAACTGAACAAGTTCTGCTCCAGGGCTCCTTTCATTTCTGTGGTTGAGAATGTTCCTTTATGTATTCCTAGCCTTTCCCTGACACCCAGGGTAATTCTATAGATTCAGACGGACTCTCCATAAAATGTAGTGACTCCTTTTTGGCCCAGGCAACAATAGTTCTCCCTTATTATGGAACTGGCCAAGGGCAATTACCACAAGCCTCCTCACAGATGTGATGTAGCCACATAAAATAGTGAGAATTTGATTCAACCCTGTTTTAAATAACTGACTACCTGAATGTGTGCTTTGATTCCTTTTAGGTATCTCTTTCATGTGAATGTGCAGCAGGTACTTAAGGAGGCAAGAAAACCTACACTGGCAAATGGAAAAGATTTTGTAGTTGGTGTCCAGCCAATAACCAGCCCCACAGTTCTGAAATATTTGTGTGAATTACATTCCTCTGACTTGCCTTATTTCTCTATCAAGGTACATCTTAAGTCCATTTCGGCATGTCTACCCTTGGTTCTTTCTCTTCGTTTCTGATAAAATCGTTTCTTAATTGGGTTTTACATATTAGGCCTCCTAGACAGCAGGTGGACCCTTCCTGGGATCTTAACCTTGTGCTGCAAAGGTTAACTCTGTTTCCCTTTGAACCAGATCACCATGCTGATTTGTGGTTCATTACTTGGAAGACTCTTCTTATTGCTCTGATATCTACAGGAAGAGTGTCTGGGTTACAAGTTCTCATGGTGGGTGAACCCTTTCAGGTCTTTCATAGAGTCTCGTTAAGAACAAATCCCTCATTTATATCCAGAGTTGTTTGAGTTTACATTTAATCAAGCTATCAGTCTCTCAATATTCTGTTAAGATCCTCAAAACCAGGGAGAAAAAAAAATATATACTGGACATGCATATGCAGCTCAGGTAATATCTTGAAAGAATGAAGCCCTTTTAAAAAGCAGATCAACTAATTATTTCCTATGATGGGACTAAGAAAGGCCATCCTTTGTCAAAACAGGCTATTTTGAGTTGACGGTCCTTGTCCATTGCATTTTGTTTTACCCATCATAATAAATCAGTTCCAGTCAGTATAAAGGCGTAGTCTACTAGAGCCTTGATATCTACAATGGCATATTGGGAAGGTGTGGACTCTAGAAATATTCTTGTTTCTATGCACATACTTTTACAAAGCATTACAAACTGGATTCCTTTTCCATGTTCATGTCTGGATTTGCTAGGACCATTCGTCATCCAGGGGCTCCTAGATGTTATCCTTCCTCCTCTCAAGTTGGATAGCCTTTGGTAATCAGCCCATATAGCCAAAAGGGTAGTACAGCAGTGAGAATGATGAACATAGTAAAGCTGCATAAATTGCACTTACCATAACAGATGTTCATATTCCTCACTGCTGCAGTAATCGTACCAATCTACTCCATTCATCTACCTGGAAAATGGAGTCTTCTTGCATACTTAATAATGATCAACCATTTTCAGATTCGCCTATGTCTGTCTTTGTATATAGTTAGTTGTTAGAATATAAAGTTATTTGTTACTGTTTTGTTTGCCTTAAAATTTCAAGATGAATGCACTTTTCTCTCTGTATGGGGAAGAAAGTCCTGAAGACTTCATTTTGACGGCCAGTTTCCCTCCTCTTGGTTGTCCAGTCATTACTCAGAGTGAAGATGTCGGCAGGAGCCAGAACTTTATGAAGCTGGCAGTTGTATCCTAGCAGGATACAACCCATATAGCGAAAATGTTAGTGCAGCAGTGAGAAATTCAAGCATCTACTAAATGGTAAGTGCAACTTACATAATTTTACTTTTCTGAAGATTTACTGTGTGATGACAAGAAAGGTATCAGGAAAGGGCATTTTCTAGTTTTTCTGTCCACGCACCTGATTTGGAAGGTTCTGTCAGAGTCTCCCATCAATGAAGTTTCATTTTCTGAAATTATTACCAGAATGAATAAAATGTTTCAGTTTGAACAGACTGATATTTCAGTTTGTTTGAAGAAATACATTGATTAATTAGAAGTTAAATTTCCACAGCCTGCTGGTAGTCATCATATCTTAACAGCTTTGGAGGACGTTTTTGTTACACCTGCAGTTAGCCTGACAGTCAACCTGCAGTCCCTAAAAAGGCAGACAGACTTTATAAAGTTCCTAACTGTCAAAAATAACTATTTTCTCATCTCAGATCTGATTCAGCTACATCCAAAACATTTAGTTAATGCTAATCATTTTCCCTCTGAGAAGGATGAGAAAGTTTTTGACAGATTTGGAATAAGGATATATTCTTCTGCCACTTTGGCCCTTAGAAGTGTAAATTATCAGGCTGACTTGATAAAGTATCTTTTGGCTTCTTTTGACAATATGAGGAACATTACTACCAGTTTTGCTTCTTCTGAAGGCAAGTCCTCATTGAATGATTTAATTGCTTCTTTTTCCCAGGTAAGCAAACATTGAATTGAATCCGGGGCTATTAACTACTAGCCATCATAACTCTTAGTTCCAAAAAAAAATAATAAATCCCTCTCCATTACCCCCAGAATACCCCCATATCCTATTAAGTTAAACACACAGAACTATGTACATTTTCAAATAATGAAGTTTAACCCTCCTGATAGGAACAATTGTACCAAATCGACAAAAGCACACACTGGCATAACTTACCCTTAAATAAGGTTAGCTATGCTAAGATGCATGTTACAGCCTGTGCTCTTAATTACACTAATTTCTGTCTTGTTCTTCTTTTTGTTCCACTCACAGATGTGAAAAACAACTTGCATGGTTTCAGAAAACATTAACTTTTAGCCTTAAAAAAAGTGCTCTGGCTTTTGTTGTACTTTGTCTCCATGGAAAACTAAGAATAAAATGTACATCCTCCCTCAGCTGCAGACTTCTCAAAATGAAAATGTATTTGCCAAAGGAAAATTTTTCATTACATCTGGTGTTCTCTTATTTTTTTGCTTACCCAAAAAATGTTATTAGATTAAGCCATGGGCCCTAATCCAGACATTCACTTGCGTAAAAGTAAGAGAAAACATACCAAATCTAAATATATTTTAATCTGTACACTTTTACACCCCATCCACCACCTCAACAGCCCAAGATTATAGCATATTAATTTACACATGCTTTCGTCCAGTCCTTCTTCACTTTTTACATTGCAATGCCTACATTTCTTAAAACTAAAAAAGAAGAAAAAAACACTTTACCTTAGTATCTTTAATATCTCTATCACATACAGCAATAATTGAAATGCGTAAGTATAAATATATGTAGTTTATTATGTGAAATGTTTTATACAAATACTGTTAATAACAACACTTTTGTACTTACAGTTACACTAATGATATGAAGTGGGGTATATGCTTTTCACTCTCCCACAAGTTTAACATAGTCAACAAAAGATGTCTTTCTGCTTTTTATTGCAATCCCATATCTCACAAATGTCATTAATGATTTGTAATCTCACATTTATTCACTAACTTCAGTGTTGCTTGTCTTATTCCTGTTCATCTTCATCTCCCAACCCCAGAAACTAGCTGAAGTCTAAGGAACTCCTGAGTCTTCTAGCCAGTTCCTGTGCTTGTTTCTACCTCTGTAGCATTTTCCTTTTGAACAGTAGAAAATGTTTCACTGGCAAAGTCTCTCTATTGCTATATTATCAGAAGAACGAGAAGCAGATTCCCCTTCTGTTTGTTGGCTCACTTTTTGTGGGACAAACATTTGTATTTCCTCTATAGCATGTTGTGCATCAAAATATTACTTTGATCCTCCAGGAAAAAAAATATTCTGAAGACAGCTACATACAGCAGCTTGTATCTTGTTTCTCTTCTGCCTGTGTACAGTGAATAATCATTTTCCACAAACCCTCTATTGTATCCAGGTTTTTAATACTTTGCCGTTTTGCCACAATTTTATCAATATCAACTCTTTATGGTGGTATGATTGCATCTTAACTAAAACAGGACTTGACTGCTTTCTCATTGACAGGTTTTGAGCATACACATCATGTGCCCTTTCAAGTAACAAATCTTGCTGTGGAATACCAGTCCATTTACTTATTTGTGCTTTCATACAATGAATACAGTCTATTCCTTCCAGTTTCTCTGGTACAGCCGAAAATCTCAGATTTTCCATGCACTCTTTGTCCTCTTAATTCTACCATTTTTTGAAACAGTTCTCAAGCAGTTTTGTACTCAGGAAGCCTTTTCGTCATTTCAATCTCTAATTCTTGCATCTAAATAGCTGTTTAAATCTTCTATTTCTTCTAGCCGTTTGTTTTTTTTTTAGTTGATATACTGTTTTAGTGTTTTATGTTACTCAGCTCTGAGCACATTTGATTTATTTTTGTCTGGATTACTGGAAGCCTTGTCTTGCACCAAAGCTGGAGCTTGAACTGCTTTTTGCTGAACCCTTCTACCCTCTCAGTGTTTTCTCTTCACATTTAGTTGATTTTTCTTTCACACTGTCTAAGTTTCTTCTCTGCTGGCATCCTAGCAGTGTACATATTAGCCAGTAATTTAGTTTACTATGTCTGGCAGAGTTACAGGTCCCCATTTATCAGTTTCTTTTTTCATTCTGAGAGCTAAAATTAAGTTGTTGATCAGTGTGCACCCATCTTGGAAGTCCAAGGAGATTCCCTACTTTTGATCTTATAATAAATAACCAGTATATTCCTGAACATTTTAAAGATCTTCGAATTCTCTTTTTTTATCTCCCAGTGACTGGTGCCCCTTGCTTTCCCTTTGTTCCTTCAAACCTCCTACACTTCCACCAGAGATTTTAATACTGATACCAGTTGTATCATCGCTCAGGAATTACAGTCCATTCACTGAACCCCTGTACACTCATGTACTGATCCCATTGCCACCGCCTTCTCCTTGTACAGTATTGTATGCCCTTTCCAAAACAGATTATTTCCCATTAGACTAATTAAGATTAAAGATTATCACTACCCTCGGATATATACCCAACTCTTAGAAAAAATGTAAATGACAATGATAAGATTTTCCAGGCATTCCATACATTATCTTCTAAATACTGGCAAACACAATAAATACCTTCAAGTAAGAAAGAATACCAAGCTAAAGACCAAATAGACTAATGTATTCCATTTCAGAAATCTTTAAAATTTTCAGTAATTGCACCCTAAGAAATTCTTAGCATCAATTAAATAACCACAACTTCTCTCTTTCCTAAACATTGAGGTTGTTGTTTAGGAAAGAGTGAAGGTGTCCATATTCAAAGAAAATCTTCTCAGAGAAATGCAGCAAACACTCGTATCTACTCAATACTTTCTGTCATTCCCCAGCTACTCTATACATTTTAAGGACACACTGTAAATTGATAAACCTCAATTTTGATTTTCAAATATCGCCTCCAAAAATGTTAAAGAATTGTCACAATAATCAAAATTTTGCTTTAACCTCTTTTTTTTTAATTTTCTAGACTCATTTTTCTTTGAATATAGTGCTAGCATTCTTGCTAAACCTCTGGCTTTCATTTTAATCATTTTCTAACCACATCCACAGTTCCTCACAGTTTCAAACCCTCCTGTATTCTACCACTCCCCAAAGGCTCACACTCCCTCCTCATCTCACAATTACAGGCCAATATTTGGCATATGCCCTCCAGCAAAAATACTCAAAAAAAATTTTTTATACCAACACACTCTTGAATATATTAAAAACTATGATATTCTTACTTGATACTCTGCATGGTTTACGAAATAATTACGGCTTTATTACTGGCATTCTATACATGCTAGATTGGTTTTATGAAAATATGTAACAAGGTCTGTATACCGAGCTTTCTTTAAGCTAACCAGAATTTTTGATGATGTCAATATCAAACTACTCTTACAAAAATTCTAATTCTTTGGTTTTTCAGAAAAAGCCCATTCTTGGTTTAAAGCTACCTATTTTTGGTTTAATAGCTACCTATATAAATTAACTTTTACTAACTCCTCAGGCCCGAATTCTCCTCTGGTACTGTCTTGAAAGGCATAACCCAATGTTCAGTTGTTGGATCTCTCCTCTTTTCTCCTTTGCATTAATGATTTACCCACTGACCTCACACAAACTGCTCCTACAACACATAGATGATATAATCTTATTTAGGTCCCACAAACAACTCCATCACTTACAGTCCTCCCGCCAATCTTGCTTTACAAGCCTTTGGAACTGACTTGCACATAACAAGTTACAAATTAGTGTTAATAAGTCATGTATTTATTTATTTTTATTTATTTTGTTGCATTTGTTTACCAGGAAAGTCCACTAGGCCTGAGAGCCCATTTTCAGTGGAGGCCTAGGGAGAAAAACTCCAACAAGAACATAGATACAGAAATAATATAAACATTAATTGGTACAGAACTAGAAACAGTGTTAACAGATAGTAAATACAGTAATATATACAAAATATATACATAAAAGCAGGAATTTAGTTGGTTTGATTATAGTAATATATACAGAAAATATACATTAATGCAGGAATTTAGTTGGTTGCCAAATGAATTCAATAAGAGAGGTTTAAACAGAGATATAGTCATCAGTATTATTGTACCAATATCAACAAGTGATGATAAAAATAAAAAATAAATATGGAGAAAGTATCATCAGTCACTAGTAGCGAAAGGCATAGGAGTTTAGTTATCATATAAGGAGAGTGAAGAGGTTAGGTTATAGAGCAGGAACATAACAAGTCGAACAATATACTGCTTTCAATGTCAAGGAAACTATCCAAAGCAACTCTTAAGGCATTAAAAATACACAAGCCTCAAGACTCTACATTCCCTACTGTTTCACAGCAGCACTATGTGGGTATTCTTATAAATGAGACTATCTCCTTCTTAGCTCATACTGATCTACAGTATCAGATGTTTTTTAATAATTTACAGTAACAAATACATTTTCCAGTCTCCTTACTTCAGAAACAAATGCAAGAAGACCAATCACTTATGAGCTCCACTCATAATTCCTCACCATTCTGAAAGAGTGAATACAGAATTCTCAGGTTTATTCATATCTCACTGCACTACCTTACATAAGTCTAATTGGTTCCCCATCAAACAAAGGGCCCCTTTTCTGCTTAATGCCTTAACATTTAAACTCCTTTGTAACTCATGTTGTCCGCCTCTCAAGAGCAAATGACTCATTCATTTCACATATTTCCCCTAAGAACCATGAGTACCTCTTATTGCATAGTCCACCATATCAGAAAAGTCATTCACTAAACTTGCATCATGTAATAACACCCTTCCAGAGGAGTGAAGACTAATAATCTGCCACAATGTCTAAGTAACTAAAATATCATTTCCATGAGCAATCCAAATGTATCTGTTTCAATGACATGGATATTTGATTTTTTTTTTTTAAGTCTTTTGGCTTTTCCCGATTAGGGGTCGCCACAGTGGAACTCCGGTCCGCTAATGATTGGCAGTGGATTTTACAGTGCCGAGTTGCCAGCCCGACGCCTAACCTTCAAAGAAGGCACACCCATTCATGCACTTGCCTACCTGCATGTCTTTAGACATCATATGACTGCAGGGAGGACATGCAGACTCCACACAGAAGGCACTCCAGCCGAGAATCAAACGGGAGAACCTCTTGCTGTGAGACGACAACACTAACCGCTGCACCACCATGGCCCAGTTCACACTCATTGCTGTTCCTTATTAAACACGCCTACCATTCCCTTGTTCACACTCATTGCTTTCCTTATTAAACATTCCTGCTGTTCCCTTGTTCACACTCATTGCTGTTCCTTATTAACCTGCCTGTTGTTCCTTTTCACACAGTCCTGCCTTTGTCCTTACTGTGCTCCTTTGCTACCTAGGTATGTCAGTTTTTTTTCACAACACCTATCCTCAGTCTTCGGAAATATCTTCAGGTGTACTTATTTCTTAACTATCAGTCCTTTTTAATATGCATGGATACTCATGATAATATCTACAATGGGTCTACTTTCAAATCTCGAAATACTGAAAGATCGACTTTCAGTATCTCGAGACGGAAATGCCGAACATGCACTAGAATGAAAAATTAAAAAAACGAATGTCACTATACTGAAAGTTCATAATACCGAATTTTAATCTAGCGACATTCACTTTTTTAATATACCCTCCACTACAAAATCAGGGGCACCTCCCTGCCTACACCATAACAAAGCAACAAAACCCACATAACCTATGTGTAAGCAGAGGAGCTGCACCCCTTCACCCCCACTACTTATGAATACCAACTCCGAGGTCACACTACCACAAAAAACCACAAAAAACCTACTGTACGTGCCCTACACTTACATATTCCACATCTACAAAACTCACCACCTTCAACACTAACACACACACACACACACACACACACACACACACACACACACACACACACACACTCTCTCACCTATCTACCCAAACCTACTCACAAAACTTCCCAAACAACTAAAAAATAATATATCCCTCCCCAAAACCCTTAAGCAGTTAAAACCTACCTGAATCTCCATAAACAACCACACATCGTCCGCCATGTCTAAATCCCAGACCACGCTGCACCTTAAAGACAAAGCACACCACACTACAACAACCGAAGATTTGGTAAACTAACATTTGTTAAAGTACAGTTTCGAATAACTGCACTTTCTTTATTTTCATCTTGAGATACTGAAAGTCGATCTTTCAGTATTTTGAGATTTCAAAGGGGAGCCTTTACAACACATATGCACTGCCTTTGCACTGTATTCTCTGTCCCCTTAAAGATAAATTCCACCAAACATCACCCTTTTTTTCAAAATCTCCTCCCTTTGTACCCTGATTTATTAAACTTGCTGTAAAAAGGTTGAGACCTTGTATCTCATTTTGTTCTTCATTCTTAGTTCTTTATCGAGCTGATATTGAACTTGGCACTGTCTTTTCTTACTCCCCTTCCCAACTCTCACTATTACTGCCTATAAACTAAATCTTCTCACCTCCCATTTAAATTGTGAGGCATATGCAGTAAGTTTGATACATCAGAAGAGTGGATTACTACAAGTAATCCTGACATTGTTAACATTACCAAAAGTGTTTTAAAGTAGACATCACTTATTTCTTGCACTTTCCTTTGTCTTACAAATGAAATGTTTAGGTGGGTCTCACTGCTGAAAAGGCCCTTGACATCTTCCTTGTATCCTGCTTGTCTCACTCTGAATCTGACCCCAACTGGCCAGTAGCTAAACTTAAGTTTTGTACAAACAAAAAGCATTGCATTGCACCTATGTGTCATATTTGCTGCACCCTCCACAGACATCTCTGAACTCGATCATTTGTTTTTTGGGGATCCTACCCAATAAATTAGTTCAGCTTGTGTCTACACTTCTTCACTTATATTTTTTTAACACTTTTTTTGAGTTATCACTTCAGACACAGACAAACTTATGTTTATTTAAAAGTAATCAAACATTATCAAGTTCACATTTACAAACATTATAAATCACATACACTGTTCTATACCATATAATCAAAGCAACATTAAATAAACAAATTCAATTTCTGCCCTTCTCTTTAATCTCACTTCTCCTCCAAAATACTTTTCTACATGTATTGCTCCCACAGTTTCAATTTTTTATATGTAATTTAATCTACCCTTTACTAAAGATTCCACTTCTTGTTCTTTTTTCTCTGTTACAATATTCACTACTTCAAGTATAGCTGGTTTAGATTTTGATTTCCATTTTCTAGTAATTGCTTTTTTAGAAGCCACTAGAATTAAACTTAACAAGGCCTTATTATGTCTAGACAGTTCAGCTGCTTTATCCCAGCTCAAAAAAATAATTTCTTTAGTTACAGTAATTTGCTCACCCAGTATTCATGACAGAGTACTCTTTGGGGAATTTTTAAACTCTGCCAAAACTTTACACTGAAAAAAAGAAGTTATGTACTCACCATAACATACCATGTGAGTTGTCCATCTTCGCCTTCATTCTTACCAGGCCGGGCCCGGATCCAACCGTCAGATGCATCCCAGCCCCCACTCCCAAGCTTGAGGCCCTCCGCCAGCTCATGGCCAAATCCCCATCTCAGCATGCACCAGAACCATCCTCAGATCCTGTCTGCCCTAATTATAAGATATATATATATATATATATATATATATATATATATATATATATATGGGTCTACCTGACATTGCCGACAGTCCAGAATGCTGACAGCCATATGGCCGACACCATATGATCAACATTCGGACTGTCGACAATGGGAAACCTGCATCGCACTACAGTGCTGAATGGAAAGATTTCCATTCCTGCACTGTAGTGCGATCTCGGAGTTGGTATATTAAAGTTATGGGGGGTGTGGGGGGTGGAGCAGTTGAAAGGGAAGTATGTTAGTTTTTTATGATTTTATTGTGTTGTCGAGATTTTGGTTGTCAGTGATGTGGTGTCGGCCATGTCGTTGTCAGTTTTTTGCGGTTTCGGTGTTTTCAGGTAGATATATATATATATATATATATATATATATATATATATATATATATATATATAGAGAGAGAGAGAGATGGGTTGCAAACTGGCTAAAGGACAGAACCCATAAAGTTAAAATCGCTGCAGCAATGTCAGACTCAAAGCCAGTCACAAGTGGTGTCCCACAGGGGTCTGTCCTGGGACCCTTCTTGTTCGGCATTTATTTCTCAGATGTTAAAGCAAACATGGGGAGGGCTGTGGCTGACAAAGTTCGCAGATGACTGCAAACTAGGCGCCATAGTTGATACACCAGCGGACACATACATCCTACAAAAAGGACTCACAGAAACGGACAACTGGTGCCGGAGTCACGGCCTTAAACTAAATGCCAAAAAATGTATAGTCATCCCCTTTGGGAAAAACAAAGTACCCACAAATTATCACATAGACAGCAACCCACTGAGTACGGAAAAAGTAATCAGAGACCTAGGGACCCAAGTTGACAGCGACCTGTCATTTGACACCCACGTTGCCAAAGTGGTTAGAAAAACATTCTACCTTGCACACCTCATCATGAAGGGATTCACATCCAGATCCAAGGATGTCATTGTACCCCTATACTCCTCCCTCATCAGACCCATGATTGAGTACAATGCCCCATTTGGTATGTACCTCACCCGGCATTTGCAACAGCTGGAGAGACCACAAAAGTACCTCACCAAGAGGATCAAGGGTCTCCAACATATGTCTTATTCTGCCAGACTAAAGAAACTTCAGCTCTATTCAGTAGCATACCGCCTGCTCAGAGGTGATCTCTGCCTGACGTACAAGGCCATGTCCAATCAGGATCTGATGGACATGCTCCACCTCAAAAAATCCAAATCCATCAGGACCACAAGAGCTAAAGACTTAAACCTCGGCACAAGTATGAATAGGACATGCTGGAGGGATAGATTCATAATGCAGAGGCTTCCCATGCTTTGGAACAAGATCCCAGTTCGTATTAGGCAGAGCCCCTCACTGACTCTCTTCAAGAGAAATCTTGATTAGTGGATGGGAGATCGTAAGTTTACCCCAGGGGTCACATCTGTGTCACTGCTAGACAGGGGCACAGTAAACTAATTCTATTATATAATTGGACCTTCATTGTGTCACTACTAGACAGAGGCACAGTATTCAAAATTTATTCTGTACATTTTTTGTACCATTTCATGGGGTGGCAAAAGACACATCACTATGGCTAGGCTTACAAATGCCCCAGGGCAGATAGCCTAGTACTATACTATGAAAGTATGAAACTATGATATACGTGATATATATATATATATATATATATATATATATATATATATATATATATATACACACACACACACACACACACACACACACACACACACACACACACACATATTCCAAGAAAAGATTCAGAGGCTGGTGAAGAAGGACAGAGATCAAGGTAATCCAATTTGTATAGACCCGGTCTTCTAGGAGTAAAAGAAGGGTAGGGGGAAAGGAGGGTGCAATGCAGAAATGAAGGCAAAGATGGATAACACACGTAGAATGTTATGGTGAGTACATAACTTCTTTATGTGATGTTGTCCTATCTCGCCTTCATTCTTACTAGGTTGGAACAGCTTCCCTAGCACATTGAATCCTGGGTGGCTCACAGGAGAATATTCCTCAGAACCATGGATCCAAAAGTGGCTCTATTCCTGGAGGCCAAATCAGCTTTGTAAGGAGTGATAAAAATATGTGGTATGTGAGAGGAGTGTAGCCACCACATGGATAACCGATATAGTCCTATAACTTGTAGTTCTGTTTTTGTTGCTAACCCCATATACAAATATTTAAGTACAATTTTGTATACACATTCTGTTATTCTTTTGAATACTTGCAAATACCTGCAGTCTGAAAGCTATTATATATACCTGAATATATCTCATGTATTTTATGATCCTATGTTGTCCTTTCTGTCCATTCGAACTATTTAGATCATCCACGTTGAGGCAGATCCAAGCCAGTAATGTTCAGAGCTTCAGTAATGCTCAAGTTCTTTGTTTCCCTTAATAAATTGTGCTAAGATACTCCTGAGATCTCATTTACTGGTCTAATTAGTCAGAAGAGATTCTAGAGCACTCCACGTGAGACTTTTCAGATAAAGTAAAAAGTATTTTTTCTTAAAATTACTTTCTACCTCCATTTCATAATTTACTGTTAATCAGTCTTTTCCTTTTCTTTTTGACAGTTTGTTTCCATAAACTTATTGAAGAAATCTCTCATTCACTCCCTAAGAGGCCTACCCAAACCTACCTTTGATGTTCTCTGTATTTACTTCCTTTTTAATAATGGATATGACTTAAGACTTTTAAAGGTGCCTAAATTGTGGGCACAGAATTCCTACACAGGACGCTTGCTCTCAGTGTGTCATTTATCTTGGTCCTGAGCATTTGGATGAGTGTTTTGATATTTGTTCATCTTTGACCAGTGGGGCCTCTCCTGATAGAAAAAACAAACTGATTTTATGAACCCCCTCCATTTCTCAGACAGATTTGTCTGGGATGACTTCTGCTTTAGCTCCAACCACACAGCAACCTGAAGGAGCTGAGAAGTGTGCTTCAAAAACAATTGACTTGGGAAAAGAAACAGGAGAAAGATTAGGATAAAGCTAGAGATAAAGATACAGACAGGGGTAGAGACAGTGGAAGGGACAGTAAATTAGAAGTAGAGAAAGAAAAGGTGAAAAGGACTGTAGACTGTCAAAAGTTATCTGTCTTCGCACCCAAGTTTTCCAAGTCTCCATGTTTGTCTCATTCTTCATTTCTGATCACCATTGCCTTCTTTCAGTGACTCTAAATCCATTAATGTACCAGATCATTCCCTTAACTGATTCACTCCAATGGAGCTCAGGAAGTTTTCACTGTAACTTCCAATGGACGGAGCCTAAGTCTTTTGACAGAATCAAATTATGTTCTCACATTTCAAACAAATGTTCATATCTCTGGAACCATAGGAATTATGACAGAAGTATGAATGTCAAACTCTTCAGCACAAACTATTTTTATAGTGATAGTTTTCTTTAGGTTCTAGGTCTTGAAGCAAATTTTATAAGTCACAGTAAACACGTAACTATTACATTTGTAATATTTTGTAAACAACTTACAATAGCTCAGCAACCACTCAAGTTACATATATATATCAACAACATTTTATTTATCTGAGAGCGTTCATTTGAGGCTAAGGAGTTCTATCTGTGTTACCTGGTTGTTGAGATATTTAGAAAAATGTGAAAATGATATCTATATCAGTTAATATCATATAAACAACAGTTAATATCTATTTACCTGCACTAGACAGAGGTCAAATATTAATGCAGCTGAGGTTGCTATTGAGTAAGCTTTAAGATGAAATCATTTAAAACCTTGTACATAGCATGGTTTTGGAACTATTGATGCAAATATGAACAAGCAGTATTTGATGCCTAGAGGCATCAGTAGGAGTTAACTGCAGGGTTAAAAAACTTTCTTCTCCGGTCTTCTATAAGGGAACATTCCAGATATGTGAGTGCCAGGCCCCACCCCCTGCAGCATCCATCAGGTTTTTCAGATCGTTGAGGAGTATAGTTGACATTGTTTGGGATGATGAAAGCCTTCATGAAGGCTCAGGTAGATATGGGAGTCCTCCCCTCCCTCCACTCTGAGGGTTGACAGTGCTGTACATTGCAATCCCTTTATTTTTGCTCCTTTTCCATTTCCAATTTCAGATCTGATGGTATCAGAGCAGAGGTTTCCATTGATTGTCTCTCTTTCGACATCAACAGTGATGCTTTTGACATAGATGTTTTATTGGTTCCATCTGATTCTGAAGCTTTTGGAGCCAAGCAGGTCCTGGGCCAGAGAGGTTGATGTAGGTCGCCTTGTGTCAGAGTTGGCTGTCGTGATTTTGGGCCATCTTTGTCCTTGGATGTCTTGGACTTTGACACTTCATCACTTATCTTGGCCTCAGATCTGGCCACATCTTCATTGTCTTGGATGTATTTTCCAGATCCTTCTATTTCTGACGTGGGTTCAGACAGAAGGGTGCCTTCCTTGGTGCTGTTGGACCCAATGTCGAGGTTCGAGGCCTTTGAGAAGATTCTTGCCCATAATTCAGAATGATAAGGGGATGTTTCTTATACCTCAGTTCCTCCCAGACTTCCCTGTGTATCTGCAGTCATCAACATTCATCATCTTTCCCCATGGACAAGCCCAGTTCTGATGACCTTGATCCTAACCCTTCTCAAGGGACTAAAGACATAAGCTGACTTCATCTCCATCCCCAACCGAAGAGTAAAGAAAGGGCAATTGCAAAAGGAGGAACTTGGAGTCTCCACAATATTCTCCTGCTGAATACAATGATCTTGATAAAGGAAAAGGGTCCAGTGCACTTTGGACTGCCGGGTCTGTTGAGTCTCAAGACGGTCTGTATAGGGGACTATTAAATTTCATCTTCTCTGAAATAGCACACCGGGGAGGTCCATTTAAAGCATACACGTAAGAGGAAGAAAATGGGCTCACTCTAGGAGTGTCTCACATAGGACACTGATCTTGATGATGGGGCTGGGTCCCTAAGATTCCCCCCTTGAGGATGTCTCATTTGGGGAGTTCCTTGAACTTTTGAGACAGAAAGGTGGATGATCCACTGACCCCCCTCCCAGGAGGAGTTAGTATTTCCCAAGGCCTTCAGGTCAGGCTAAGCTACATCTTGGATGGTTGCCCCTGCTAAAGAGATAGTAGATCTCATCTCTAAGCAAGCATGGAAGGAGATGGACATGACTAAACCAATTCTCCACAAGCTAAACAAGTACTTGTCTCTCCAAAAGATTGCCAACACTGGAGCAAGGCTTTGGCTATGGATTCCATAGTAGTGGTGGCAGCCACCAAAAAAACAGAACTTATGGAAGAGATCTCTTCTGCCTATCCCCTTAACAGGGTGTCCAGGGTGCTGGACAGATTTGGGTAGCAGACTTATGCTTCAGCTACCTTTGCTGTGAGGGCAATGAATTATTTGGTACATGCCACAAGATTTCAGAGGGGCTTGAGTAAAGAAATCACTGAATCCCTCTCTGTGTCTGTATCTGTAAAAGACAAGAGAAACTTGGATTCTCAGTTAGTCACTTTACAGTCCTTTTCCAGTCTCCATGAGTTTCATTTTTAACGTGACTGAAGGCACTTCAACAACCAGAGGTGCTGGCATTACTATAAAGAGATGACATGCCTGGATGTGCTTGAGTGTGTTTGTGCAGCACTTCAAGGCATCCTTTATTAATGCCCCATTTGATGGCTTAACACTGTTTAGGCCTAACATAAAGGAAACCGTGTCCAGAAGTGAACAAGATGTGAATACCCTTTCTGCCACTGGAATTTGGTTTTCTACTAGCCAGAGATCTTTTTCTAGGAACAAGAAAAGGGGTAAGAAACTATTGTTCCAGAAATCCCAAGGGTTCTCTCCAGGCACTTCTGGAGATAAAAACCCTCTCCTGATGTGTGTGTGTGTGGGGGGGGTTGTAATAACGGACATTGATCCCAAGGCAGAGAGATGGGCCACATTCACAGGCCCTTTCATTGAGAGGCCTTATCAGCGCTCTGGAAGTGTTACCTTGCTGCCATTCTCTGGAGGCAGTTCAGGGGTGCTTATCCTGCACCCAAAAGCCTGGTTGTCCATCATAAACAACAGATGGGTGCAGAGGATAATGACCAGAGGCAATTACATCCTATTTTTACTTCATCCTCCAAATTCAAAAAAGTTACTCAATATTCTTTTAGTGCCAAAAAAAGACTCGGGGCAATTTTGGAACTCAGTCACCTTAACCAACATGTCGAGCAGTCGAAGTTCAGGTTTGTCATGTTTCAGTCAATTCTCCCACTACTGAGAGTGAATGATTGGATGTGTTTCACTGACCTACAGGATGCATACTACCACATGGATGGACAGGCAATCCAGAAAGTTTCTGTGCTTCCAGCTGGCAGACAATCACTTCTATTTCAGAGACGTGCCCTTTGGCCTCAACACAGCCCCTCCAGGTGTTCAACAAATGCATAGCAGTGGTCACAGTTTACTTGCAAGTGATCCAGGTGTTACCATATCTGGATGACTGGCTCATTTCAATTCCTACCAGGAATCTACTCATCCAAACAAGAAACTCCCTGCTCCAACTTTGCTCAATGTAGGACATCACAATAAACCGTGACGAGTCCAAATTCCATCATGTTTGCTAAAAGCTGCAGTGAGTTAGGCCTTTTGCCCTTGCTTTGCTGTTTTATGCTGAGAGACTACAAAGGATAAGTTGCTTATTTTTAACTGTTTCTGCACTTCTGATAAAGTAAAACAATATTTGCTGCATATCTGTTTAAACTGTGCAACTGTTTTTAGGCCTAGTGAATTCAGTCCTTCCCTCTGTTCTGATTTTGTCTCCTTTTTGTTTCTCTGTTTGTTCTGTGCATTTTATTTATTGCTATACTTGAAAAACAGTAGCATCGAGCTGAATATCTATTACTGTTTGTGACCTTTGAAACTTGTAGTACAATCTTTTGTCTAGAGATGCCTAGCTGTTTCTTCGTGGGAGGGGGATTCAAACTGGTTTGATCGGGATAGAATTACTACGTAGGGCTTTGTCTTTTTTTAATTGGATAATTTGGCAGGTTCCTGTTTCTCTCCCTTAAATAGCCAGTGTTTAAACCAGTTTGTAGTTGTTTGCTAAAAGCTGCAGTGAGTTAGGCCTTCTGCCCTTGTTCTGCTGTTTTATGAAGAAAAGATTGGAAAAGATAAGTTGCTTATTTTCAGCTCTTTCGGCACTTCTGATAAAGTAAAACAATGTTTGCTGCATATCTGTTTAAATTGTGCAACTGTTTTTTAGGCCTAGCGAATTCCATACATCTGTTCTGATCTTGTATCCCAGCCACTCGCCCAACTGTTCTGGTGGTATTAAAGTTTGGCGGCTTTTGCGTTGCCACCTCTACTATAAATTTCATATTGGACAGTCTCCCGGTTCCATTACATCATCTCATTCTACTGAGTACAGTGAGATCAGTTGTGAAGGCCCATCCCCTTTAACTTCTTAACCTCGAATTATCTTCTGTCTCCTCACTTTCTACCATAAAAAAAGTTTACCTCTTCCTACTTCATTTTGCCTGTGCTTAGGTGTTCAACTGCATTTAGTTTGCCGCATATCTTACTGCTTGTCAGTAGCTTTATACTTTATTTTTATCTGCTTTTTACTGTTATTATTTATTTATTTTTATTTATTTCCAGTTTGATGACCCGAGAAGTCCACTGGGGTCAGGAGTCCATTTTCAATGGAGACCTGGGGAGAAAAGCTCCACAGTACAAAATACAATTGAAGATACAGAAATGTATAGTAAAAAAACAGTTACAAATAAACAATACAAATCCGAGTGAAAGAAATATGTACAAAATTTAAACAGAAAAAATGTCATATGGATTTCAAATAGATTTCAGAGAGAGAGAAAATTATTTACAGTATTTACATAGAACAAAGTATCATGTGGATTAGCAGTCATTGAGGAAGAACCATGCTTTTAGAAAGCTTAGATGCACAAGAGGTGAGAGAGCTAGGTTGGGAGAATGCAGTTACATTTCCATGTAGAAGAGAGGTAGGAGTGAAGCTGAATTTTAAAGTTGTCAGTGTTCTGCATAGATCTTAGGGAGAGAAATCCATTTCTTGGCTAAGGAAAAAAGAGAGGAGAAATCGTCCCACGGTTCGCTTAGGTTTGTGGACAGTAATTACGTTTTGGTGGAGAGATCTGTTTGAGATGTATAAGGGTAGGATGTTAGTGAGTGCGGGCCATCTGGTGGGGTTGAATATTAGCCCGTGAGCTGTTTTAAGTTGGAGGTAGTCCACATAATTAGGGAGTTCTAACCAATGTAGAGAATGGAAGGCAATACAATGATGGGAGCAGTATTTGGCTTTGGTGATGAATTTTGAGATTTTGTTATAACAATTTTCAAGTTTAGAAGAGATGGAGGAAGATAGCTTGGTCAGTAAGGGCGTACCGTACATTAGGAAGGGAAGGAGATAAGTAGAGGTGAGTGTTTGTCTAGTAGAAGGGGAGAGGAAATTATTGTTTCTGTATAGCATACCAAGTTTTTGATGGGTCTTTTTTATATTTTGCTGTATGTGGGTATCAAACTTTAGGTTTTCATCTATAGTTACACTGAGTAATTTGGCGAAGGGAACAACTTCAATAGGAGAGCTGTTTTGGCTTTGGACTTGGAAGGAGCTTTTGTCATAAGGGAAGGATTTTGAGGGTGGGAATAGTAATGTTTTGGATTTGTTAGCATTAAGAGAAAGGTGGTTTTGGGGCATCCAGGTCTCAGTGGTTGAGAAGGCGGTCTGGGTCTTAGTTAGTAGTTTGGCAAAGTTAGTGGCAGAGCAGACTAGAGTTGAATTGTCTGCGTATTGTATGACTTTGGCATTAGGGACAGCAGAGTGAAAATTATTGATAAGGATATTGAACAGCACTGGACCGAGAATGGATCTCTGGCGTACACCGGTAGGGGTGTGAAGAAAAGGCGAGGTGTCTTTTCTCCATTTCACAGCCTGAGATGTGTCAGACAGGTAACTTGAGAACCAGGATAGGGTGTTTTGGGAGAGATTTAGGTTTGAAAGATGGCTCAGAAGATGGGTATGGGAAACAGAATCAAATGCTTTGGAGAGATCTAGCAGAACCTGTTGAGACTATTTTCCCAGAATCACAGGCTTGATTGACTGTGTCTAGAAAAGAGAGTAGAGCTGCTGTTGGTGCTATGACCAGGTCAGAAACCATATTGAGTTGGAGTAAGAAGATGGTTTTGAGTTAGGAAAGGCATAAGTTGGAGGTGAATGCACTTTTCTAGGATCTTGGAGCTTGGGGAGAGGATAGCTATGGGGTGGATTTGCGATATTCGTGTTTTTCCCTCCTTTATGGAGAGATAGAATAAAGGCTGTATGCCAGAGTTTGGGGGCGTAGGATTCCTGTATGGATCTGTTGATTAAGATGCTAATAGGGAGTGCAATCCCATCAGCAGCCGACTTAATGAAGAAAGAGAGTATGTTGTCAGGGGCATTGGAGCAGGGTATTAGTTTGGAGAGAAGTCTTTTTATGTAGTTGGTGGAGACTGGTTTGAGCTCAAACATGGGGGGAGAGTTACAGTTAGGCAGTGGGATCATGACTTAGATGGGTGAAAATGTAGAGGGGAGGGGTTATTGTTAGGAAAAGTCTTGGTTAGTTCTGATATTGAGTTGATAAAGAAAGAGTTGAATAAAAGGCTATTTCTAGATCTGATTTACTAGGGTCAGGGCAGGGATTGTTTTTAGTGCCTGGGTTAAGAAGTGAGTTTATTGAGTTCCAGAACTATCTGGGGTTTTTAGTGTGGTTGGACTGGAGTTTGATGTAATAGGATTTTTTGTCTCTGATAACTTGTTTTTTTGCAAAGTTACGAAGCTGTGTATATTCAAGAAGGGTTTCAGGGAGGTTGTTTTTTTGGTAAAATTTCTAGGATTTGTCTCTTTGATGCATAGTATGTTTGGTGTCTTTAGTTAGCCATGGGCCAGTATCAGTTTTTATTCTTTTTGTTCTTGATGGTGCTAGGGAATTTAGGACATTTAAGATGGTGGAGTAGTCGATGGCATTGTCAAGTGGAAGAGTTTTTAGAATGTTCCAATTTAGTTGTTTGAGGGAATTTGAGAAAGTTTTGGAGTCAGAGTTACTGAGGTTACGAGTGTGTTTGTACTGATGTTGAGTAGGGGAGGAGAAGGTTGCTTGGTGGATGAAGGCTGGGAGGTGGTCGCTAATGGAGTCTGGGGTGGTATCAGAGTTGGTGATTTTATTTGGATGGGAGACTAGGATCCAGTCAAGCGTGAATCCTGGAAGGTGTATTTTATTGGGTCTGGTGATGCAGTGGGTCACTTGTGATTGTGAGCTAATTTATCACATTTGCCCTTAAAGCAATTTATTGATTAACTCTATTTCATTACTATTTACTGCAATTCATTACTGTTTAATTGCATTTTACTGCATTTCATTACTGTTTGAGTATTTTTTCATACTGTGAGTTCTGTTTTTTGTCTATAGTTGTTAATATGTACTTTTTGTGAGTTTTGCTGTTTTCTTAACTCTTAAATTGAGTAGATTAGTCTGATATAGGTTTGCTGCATCCAGAGCTGCAACTACACTGGTTTTAACCCATTGTGAGGTATTCCAGCTAGAAATTTTCCCTTAGTAGCACTTGTGTGATCACCTAGTGGTACTACTCTTAGATCTTCCATCCTTTACCCTCTTAGCTCTCTTTAGTCACTCTCCCTCAGTTTCTGACAAATATGGATGGACAATTTCCTACGCTTTCTCCTGCCAGTCTGGTTGATATGGACATACTGAGACAATGTAGCAACTGCCTCATGTACATGGACAATCCTCTACTACTACCACCTAGGAACACAATTTGTGAGAGATGCAATTACATTAAGAACCTAGAGTCAACACTCTTTCCCTTGCAAGCCAGTATATCTGGTTGTCAACACAAACACCACACCTCAACCACCACCCACACATTCGCAACACACACACACACACACATACACATATGTGGAGGTCCTCAACAAAAACATACCCAAACAAAAGAGACCTCCAAGGCAAAAATACATGCAAACTCCACTGCCTACAACACCACACACCACACATAGTCCACACACCTGTGTCTCACAGACACTAAGGCCTAAACATAAACCTAACATATTAGTCATAGGAGACTCCATTGTGAGACACACAGATGTGCCCCTCACCAAGCTGGATAAGGAGAAAGTCACGATTAGTTGTTTTCCAGGTGTCGGAATCTGCTATATCATCCATGCACTCAACAACAGGTATTGTTATGACTCTGTCATAGTCCATGTTGGTGTGAACGACTTGAGACATACCTCCCTGGACTACATGAAGAGAGACATGTTAGAGCTCAGCTCACTGAATATGTGTCCCAAGTAGGTATGTTTCTAGCATTAAGCAGAATTCTGTTGTCTTAATACAAACAGAAAATTATTGACTTTAATAATTGGCTTAGTTTCTGGTGTCATTCCAAGGGGATCCAGTACCTGATAGCCTAGGAAGACATGACTGACAAACCACAATGCTTTGCCAGGGATGGCCTGCATCTGTCTCCCTTGGGCTTCAGGCTCCTGGCAAAGGCTCTTGTCTCCCCCATAGTTCCTTTTTTAGGTGATGCCATGAGGTCAAAACTACCAACATGAAAATTTCATCAAAACTCAAGTTAAAGGTCATGCTGCTAAACGCCAGGAGTCTAAACATGAAGCTGCAGTCATTGCAAGCATTCTTAACTCTGGAAGATGATGACATATGTGCAGTCACAGAAACCTAGTTCAAAGCTGCGGAGACCACCCCAGCCATACAAGGATACTCATCCTATCATACATTCAGACCCCAAACCGTGGGCATCAAAGCAAAAGGAGGTGGAGTATAAATATATCTAAAAGACATACACACCTCCAGACTGGTTAAACAGTATGACGCACAGAACACACTACAGGTGCAGCTAACCATTGACAGGACCCCTATTCAAATCATAGTTAACTACAGGCCCCCAACTTTGACTCAAGATGCCCACTCCACCTATCTGGACGTCTTCGAATCTATAAAGATTCAACCCTTTACCCTGATCCTGGGTGACGTTAACTATCCAACCATAGACTGGAAGAACTACGATGCCAAAACATAAATGCCCAGAGATTTTTTGATTTCATCAGTGCAAATGCTGTGGACTAACTGGTTGACACCCCTACAACAGGTGAAAATATCTTGGACTTTGTATTAACCAACATGATTAACCACTGCAGCATCCCTACAGTGTCATCCTCCCTGGTAAGATCCGACCACAAAGCGTTCACTTTTGAAGTCACCATCTCCCCCAACCACCCCCTAGATAGGGTTATACAAAAAAACGTCTTGAAAGCTGATATAACCTCCTGAGGGAAGGTATAAACAGCTTCACAGCCCTCTCCCCCTCCATAAGAACTGGCACATATGTCCAGACCTGCACCATTCCTGGTAGGAATTGAAATGAGCATTTATATAGCTGCATAGAATCAGGAATACCTGACAGGATAAAATCATCCTCCTCAAGGAAGAGTAAGCATGTCTGTTGGACATCTGCAATAAATAAACTCTATAATAAAAAGAAAAAAAACTGCTGTCCAGGACTAGGAAGGAGCAGGTGCCTAATTGGAAGCAATCTCTTTAGTCTGAACAAACAAATAATAGCACTAGTGAAATCCTCCAAAGCAAACTTTGAGTCCAAACTGGCCACATCTACTAAAGGCAGTCACAAGGCTTTCTTCGCATATGTCCGCAGTCTCAAGGTAAAAACCCAGATCTGCTCAGAACTGGTGGTCAAGGACACCACATACACAAATGCTGTAGATACAGCCAACCTGCTGGCAGACAAGTTCAGTGAAAATTTCACCCCTCTGACAACCATCAGTAAATCAGGACATCCCAACACCTGCCCCCCTCCCATTATCTCTAGGGAGCAAGTCATTACTGCCCTCTAAAAGGCAAAAGAATACAGCCTCCATGGGTCCCAATAACATCCCAGGTTGTATCCTACATGAACTCAGACAAGAACTTGCAGCATGATTAGGCACCCTATTCAACCAAAGCCTGAGTATTGGATTCATCCCAGCCGGGTGGAGGACAGAGGAGCATCCACCGATCCAGGAAATTAGAGACCTATCAGCCTAACTAGCCTGATCTGCAAGGCCATGAACCGGATTATCATGGACCTCATTAACAAGGACCTTGGCAACATCCAAACACTTGATCCCACACAGTTTGGTTTTGTCGAGGGGAGGTCATGCCTGTTAAATTTGGTCAACTTCCTTGAGACAGTCACCAAAAACAGGGACGAGGGTAAGATGGTTCACACTGCCTACCTTTACCTGGCCAAAGCCTTCAATACTATTCTCCACTCGGGTATAATAGATAAACTCTCTCAGAAGCAAAACTGATTTAGCACTTTCATTTCACAAGGGAACTTCATCAGAATAACCCAGCATTAATTAATTAGCTATGAAATAGTCAAACCACTTAACATTACAATACTTCATTGGTCAGTACCTAACTGACTGATTTAACAAAGGTACAACAATAAATGCAGCAATAAGGAATGCAGCAATAATGAAAAAATACAGCAGTAAAAATGCAACAATAAAAAGTATGCAACAATAACAAATATATATATTATTATTATACTGTGGTCAAGCTGGTTATGTAAAAATGCACACTTAAAAAATGCATCAGTAACCATAGAAAATGTAAACATCATAACAAAGCCATAACATAACATAACATAGCCTTATTTTAAAGCTCTTTTCTTTAAGGCTGGTAAGATAGACTAATGTTCATTTAACCCAGGGGCTGAGCAGGCATCAGACTTTAATTGCTGCATTAGCTCACAATACTCGTGGCTGGTTTCCCAGTCCTCCCCTCAAAACATTTTACCTGCTCTAACACCCAAAATTTGAAAGAATAGTCCTCACATAACAAGGTGTGTTTAAATAATGCATTGGTTTCTTTTTTCCTTGAAATCTCTTAGTGATGTTCGCAAAACACGAGGAAGAATAGGCCTGATATACCACCCCTTTAGAATAACAATTAAAATACCCCTTAGCCTTTAACAGCCCAGTGGGTCCCACCAAATACAGTTCATCTACATTAGCTACATAGGGGCATTGGGGGCACCTTCCACATTTATGTGTGCCTGTCCTTACTCTGGAAGTCAAATCAACTTTACGACTTTCAAAACTATTCTTAAAATTCCATCCCCTTCTCAAACTAAATGTCAATTTCCCAGAGAACACATCAAGACTATTATCCATTACAAAATAGATGTCATTACAAGGAGGTACATTAATGTCCCTCCCATCCATCTGTATGGTCATTGGCCCGATAGAACCAGAAACTACCCCCCCATTCTCAAGGGACAGAATGGGTACATATCTCACTCCCCACTCTTGTAAAATCTTGTCAGTCAGGGAGATGACTAGATCTTCAGGGTAACCACATCTAACAAAAAGTTCACCTATGTAATCTAATTCAGATATCAGTTCTTCCTTGAGAGTGGTCATGCGGGCCGCTCAGACCATCTATCCCTTGCCAGTGTTCCTTGTCTGGGAATAAAGATGTTCACTCTTAAAGTGAAGATAAGAATTGGAAAAATATTTTTTACGATACAAAGAGGAAACATATCTGTTATAACTTAAGTCTTTCCTGATTTGCATATCCAAAAAATGAACCACTTCTTCCTTCACACTGGATGTGAATTCTAAAAAAATTAGTAGTGTGGTTAGTAAAATCCAAAAAGGGCTTAGTAATCTCCTTGGGTCCCTTCCACATGATAAAAATATCATCCAGGTAAAGGAAATAACATCTAATGTGCTCATAAAAGAGTGAGGTAAATAAAAAATGCTGCTCCCAATATAGTAAAACTATATTAGTGAAAATGGGGGCACAGGAGGCCCCAATAGCCACCCCCTATCTGCTTGTAATATGCTCCCTGGAAAAACAGAAAATTCTTCCTGAGGACCAGTTCCATATTCTCAAGAAGCAACTGAAATTCCAGTAAGGAGGAAAGTCAAAGCCCTCAATAATCTCCTCGAACCAGGCTAATCCAGTGTCTTTAGGAATCACACTGAACAAGTCCTTGATATCTGTGTTAAGGAAGATATAATCCACATTGAAATCCACTTCCTTAATCTTGTTCAAAAAGTCCCAAGAGTCTATTAAAATATGTTGAAACAATCTATAAAACGTTTTCAACTTGTTGTCTACGTATAGGGTCAAAGGCTGTGTCTTGCCAGAAGAAGAAGAGACAATGGGTCTCAAGGGGGGGTGGGGGTTCTAGGCATCCTTATGAGTTTGGTAATCCCAAAAATGCCAGGAATCACTGTCTTAGGTACCTGCAAAAACTCGTATAGCCCCCTGAAGCAAGTTATCCTCTAGGAACAAATCCAAATTCCTTTAAGCCAGATTAAGCTCACTCCTAGAGACCTCCTGATATTTACCATCCCCATGGAGTATATTTAAAATTTTCCCAGTGTAAATCCATTCCTCCATGAGGACAACCCCCCCCCCCGCCCCCATGTCTGGCTTCATAATTCTAATTCTGCTATCCCTGCTGATACTAAAAAGCAATTCCCTCTCTTCCTTATATAAATTTCCACAAACGTAACGCTTCTTATTCTGGGCCTTTAAACTTTTACGAATGTCCCTCTCCACTAATGCCTCAAAATTGGCAAGAACAGGGTTTATAGGTGGGTGAAAAGTGCTCCTTCTCCTTAATGGATTATTAAGTTGGGAAACACTACCACCCCCAAAACAGACATTCAAATTAAGGTTTCTCACAAAGAATTTGGTGTCCAACACCATTTTTGCCACCGACCCAGGACAGATGATCAGAGCGACCCACATGACCACACTCAATGAAGAACTGATATCTGAATTAAATTACATAGTTGAACGTTTTGTTAGACGTGGTTACCCTGAAGATCTAGTTATCTCCCTGACTGACAAGATTTTACAAGAGTGGGGAGTGAGATATGTACCCATTCTGTCCCTTGAGAATGGGGGTAGTTTCTGGTTCTACCGGGCCAGTCACCACACAGATGGATGGGAGGGGAGGGACATTAATGTACCTCCTTGTAATGACATCTATTTTGTAATGGATTTTCACTGAGATACCCACTTCTTGAAAAATATAATACAAACTTATTGGGACATTTTTGCTAGTATGCCTAATAGTCTTGATGTGTTCTCTGGGAAACTGAGATTTAGTTTGAGAAGGGGATGGAATTTTAAGAACATTTTTGAAAGTTGTAAAGTTGATTCAACTTCCAGAGTAAGCACAGGCACACACACATAAGTGTGGAAGGTGCCCCCAGTGCCCCTATGTAGCCAATGTGGATGAACGGTATTCGGTGCATCCCGCTGGGCTGTTAAAGGCTAAAGAATATTTTAATTGTTATTCTAAAGGGGTGGTATATCTGGCCTATTGTTCCTCGTGTTTTGCATTTTACATTGGCAAAACAGAGAGAACTTTAAGACAGAGAATTTATGAACATCTCTATGAGATTTCAAGGAAAAGAGAAAACGATGCTTTATTTAAACACACCTTGTTATGTGAGGACTATTCTTTCAAATTTTGGGTGTTGGAGCAGGTAAAATGTTTTGCGAGGGGGGGGACTGGGAAATCAGCCTCAAGTATTGTGAGCTAATGCGGCAATTAAAGTCTGATGCCTCCTCAGCCCCTCGGTTAAATGAACATTATTCTATCTTACCAGCCTTAAAGAAAAGATCTTTAAAATTAGGCTATGTTATGTTATGGGTCTGTTATGATGTTTACATTTTCTGTGGTTACCGATGCATTTTTTATGTGTGCATTGTTACATCACCAGCTTGACCACAGTATAATAATAATAATAATAATATGTATATATATTTTTTATTGTTGTATACTTTTTATTGTTGCATTTTTTACTGCTGTATTTTTTCATCATTGCTGCATTTACTGTTGTAACTTTGTTAAATCAGTCAATTAGATATTGACCAATGGAGTATTGCAATGTTAAGTGCTTTGACTATTTAATTGCTAATTAATTAGTGCTGGGTTGTTCTGATGAAGCTCCCTTTGTGGAATGAAAGTGCTATATCTGTTTGGTGTACTGGAACATTAAAGAATTCATTTTTTTTTTACCTTGGTAGTTTGTGGATTACTTCGGCCTTCCTGGTGACCAGTGTGCCTGACTGATTTTTCTCAGATAAACTCTCTCAACTAGGCATCAATCTGTATTTTACCAGATGGGTAGCAAACTGGCTCACTGATAGAACCCACCTCGTCAAAATAGGGGAAGCCACCTCAAGCAGTCGACCTGTAACGAGTGGTGTACCCCAGGAATCGGTCTTGGGGCCTTTGTTGTTTGGGATATACTTTTCTGAGGTTTAGGCCAAAACCAGTGGGCTATGGCTGACCAGATTTCCAAATGACTGCAAGCTGGGCGCTGTCATCCGTTCCCCTAATGATGTAGACATCCCCCAAGAGGATCTCACTCAAAAATATGACTGGTACCAGAAACATGGCCTCAAACTGAATGCCAAAAAATGCATCATCATATCCTTTGGGGAGAGTGATGTTCCCCACAAATTATTACATTAATAACAAGGTCCTAAGCATGCAATCAGTCGTGAGGGACTTGGGCACCCAGGTTGATAGCAAAGTGACTTTTGATCACCATATTGTCTGCGTTGTACAGAAAGCTTTCTACATGGCCCACTTCATTAGTAAGATTATCTCATTCAAGGACAAGGTGGCCATAACATCCTGTATTCTTCCCTTATAAGACCCATTATTGAGTACATTGTCCCTTTCCAACTTTACCTCACAAAGCACATGCAGCAGCTGGAGAGACCACAGAAGTTCCTCACCAGGAGAATCCTGGGCCTCAGACATCTGCCCTACACAAATGGGCTAAAGGCCCTGTCCCTCTACTCAATCTTCTACAGACTCCTCAGTGGTGACCTCTGTCTGGCATACAAAGCAATCTCAGACCCCACCTTGATGGGACTACTGCATATCCGGAAGTTAAGCTGCACTTGAGTAATCGGCATACCCGACCTCAACCTGGACTTTGACATCAGTAGGACTTGTTGGCGAGACAGATTTTGTGTCTCAGAGACTCCCACTTCTGTGGAATAGACTCCCGCTTCATGTCAAGCAGAGTACCGCATTAAGCCTTTTTAAGCGCAACCTGGATAACTGGATGGGGAACAGAAAATACACCCCCTGGGATTTCACCCGTGTCCTGGATGGACAGGGAAATCGGGTGCTGACTTGTCGGAACATGGGTTAAATTCTTAGCTATGCTTGTAAGGGCCTCAGGGCCAATAGCCTAGTAACTTCCTGTGATCCTATGTACAAGTGATAGAATTCATAGGATCATACATGGACACAACTTCTCAGAATTCGAAACTTCCTCAAAACAGGATGTTAAGTTGTCAATCTCGCCTTCATTCTTGCTTGATGGGTTCGGAGCCGATCCCTCGGCTCCGACTCGGCACTTGCTTTAGCTCGAGAACTCCTTTTACCAGCTCGAGGCAGCCCCATATCCCATGATGCAAGGCAGGAAGTACCCAGATCTCGCGCTTGGGAGGTCTTCTCTTTACCAGCTCCTGGTAAGTAATTCACATTTGTGACTTTTAAGCCCCTTTTCAGTTAAAAACTTTTTGTTTTGATAGTTTAACTTTAAATTTAACTTTTTCTGACAGAAATCCCTGTCTCTTTTAATTTTTTTAGTCAGTTAATTTCCCTGTCCCATCCCCCCCCGTGTTAGGGTGTGTGTGTTGGTATTTTTACTAAATACCTTTTTGTATTAGTTTAATTTAAATTGACTGGTGTGTGTGTGTTTTGTTGGCACCATGTCTAAAGAGAGGGTTTCAGGTTTTAAGAAGTGTGACTCGTGCTGTCAGAAGATGTCTCTGACAGACGGTCACACTTCTTGCCTGTACTGTTTAGGCCCTCTTCACCTGCAGGACTCCTGTGCTATTTGTCACTCCTTCAGCCAGAGAGTCCTGCAGGAGAGAAGGAATAAGTTGATTCTCAGGGTCTTCTGCCGGAGGGCTCTCCGCCAAGTCGGCCCCACAAAATCAACTAAATCTGCCAAGACCCAGGCTTCTGTTTCTAAGCCTGTGGCCTCGGCCCGACTCGTATAGTCGAGATCGGCTGGAGCCGATTCTGATCCACTAAGCTTGGCGCCGATGGCTATCGGTGCTGAATCTGCTTTGACCACTGTGGTGTCGGTTCCGACCGGCTCCGACACCCACGTGGCACGGGCATCGGTGTCGGCTCCGATCGGCTCCGACACCGTTACTTTGGTGGCTGTATCGGCTCCGGCTGGAGCCGATACATCGAGGCGTTCTGCCGGCTCCGAGAAATCGGTGCCGACAGGATCAGTAATATCGGCTCCGATGACCCATTCCAGGAAGAGGTCGAGGTCTCCTTCCTTGGAGCCGATACTTTCTCGGCCTCGCCTCTTCTATCGGAACGGAGCTATCGGAGCCGATCTTCAAGGTCATCCAGGTTATCAGACCATGACCTAGAGAGAGTGGTCAGTAGATTGCTCAAGTCACAGGTACTGGCCCAAATGCTACACAGTCCGTCTCAGCAGACGACTGTTGGTCCACACCCCGTTACAGTTCCTCCTTCAACTCTACCCCAGAGCTTGGAGTTGGAGTCTTCGGGCATGGTTACTGCTACGGCTGGAGGACGGATACCTTCTGTTCCTTCAGCCCCTACTCTTATCTCCTCTTCCTTAGAGGGATTCAGTGGTCGGGCTTCCATGGTCTCCTCCGAGGGGGTGAGTGGCATCGGACCCTTGTCCGAGCCCGCTCTTCCCCTTGGAGCCTCGGCCTTGGTGAGCTCGGCTCCGACATCTGCCTCGGAGACTTCCTTCGGTGGCCCTGGAGTTCCTAGCTCTTCGAGCGGGCCTCTCGGACCTGCCTGGGAGGGGAGCATTCGAGGTGATGAAGAGTGTACTGGCCACTGGTATCAGTCAGCAGTCTCTTCCGTAGCTCCTCCCTCTATTGTACCTGTTGACATCTCTGCCACTTCTCTTGCTACAGGACCCAGAGATCCTCCGCCTCAGGTTTCCCCATTGGGAATTTCTCTTCCGAGGATTCTCCTGATGTTTCGGGAGATCCTCCTAGGAAGAGGACTTGTAAGAGGAAACATGTAGACTCCCCTGAGTCTGTCACTGGATACTGACTTTGATGAGTCAGAGGGATCCCCTAGATCCCCCTCTGAGGATGTCTCCTTCTCAGACATCCTAGAACTTCTGAAACAGAGGAGAAACTGGCCCACCAACAATCCCTCTGAGGATGAGTCAGTATACCTAGAGGCGTTTGGATCTCGGCCCTCCACCTCCTGGGTGTCTCCGCCTTTCGACCCCCTTATGCAGGTTATTGTGGTAAAGGCGTGGACAGCTCCTGACTCTGTAGAGCCAGTCCCTAGGAGGCCTTCTAAATTTATAACTGCCCCTAGTGACAAACAATTCCTTACCAAGGGTGTCCCCGCTGATGCCATGGTGGTGGCTGCGGCCACCAAAAAGGAACTTGCAGATCCTTCCGTGCCCGTCCATCCTCCTAATAAGGACTCTAGGACCATGGATAGGTACGGCAAGCGGATGTTTTCCTCAGCGACCTTTGCTATGCGTTCGCTGAATTATCTTTGTCACTTCACCAGACTCCAGAGAGATATCCTGAAGGAGCTGGGAGAAGTAGTTCAGGATCCTACAGCTGCAGGGGCCCAAGAAAAGATTGCTTCGCAGCTAGGAACCCTCAGTTCCATTGCTAACTCCTCCATGCGGCTAATATCTTATGCTGCTGATGGAGCGAGTAGAGCTGCAGGCACAGGTGTGGCTCTTAGACGCCAAGCCTGGATGCGGCTATGTGATTTTATGGATCCCTTTAAGGCGTCCTTCACAAATTCTCCCTTTGATGGGTCAGCTTTGTTTGGCCCTCAGGTGAAGGAAACCTTGACCAGGTGTGAGCAGGACGGCAAGACTCTTTCTGCTGTGGGAGTCCGTTTTCCACCCCTTCTAGGCCTTATCCCAAAGGACAGAAGGGTGGGAAGATGTGGTTCCGTAAATCCCAAGGAGTCACGCCCGATTCACGTGGTCAGTTTACCCCTAGAGGCAGAGGGGGTAACAACAACAGACGCCGCTCTAGAGGCAGAGGGGGTCCTAAGAACCAGGGCAACAGGGAGTCTCTTCCTGAGCAGTCCTTTCAGCATCCCTGAGGTGTTGCCCGACTGTCCCTCCTTGGAGGCAGTCGGGGGAAGACTATCACTGTACCCAGAAGCCTGGCATTCCCTCACTCAAGACAGATGGGTACAGTCGATCATATCCAAGGGTTACATAATTCCTTTCGAGGAAAGTCCTTTCCCTCAAGTTCCCTTCCAGATGTACCACCCGGTCTAAGGGACTTTGCAGAGTTAGAAATCGCAAAACTACTGCAAAAAAGAGCCATTCAGCCAGTTACACTAGACCATTCAGAGCCCGGAATCTACTCAAGGTTCTTTTTGGTCCCCAAAAGACGGGAGACTGGAGACCAATATTGGATCTCAGCAGACTCAACAAGTCTGTCAGGAAGACAAGATTCGAATGGTCACTCTTCAGTCAATTCTGCCCTTCTTACAGAAGGACAACTGATGTGCTCAATAGATCTTCAGGATGCACTATCACATCAAAATTCACAGACGCTCCAGGAGATTTCTCCGCTTTCGGCTGGGGTCCAGTCATTTCCAGTTCAGAGCCCTGCCCTTTGGTCTCACTACAGCCCCCAGAGTGTTCACCAAATGCATGGCAGTGGTCACGGCTCACCTGAGACGTCAAGGATTCCAGGTGTTTCCGTATCTCGACGACTGGCTCCTGTCAGCCACCACCAGGCATCAGCTTATACAAGCCAGGGATTACACAATAGACCTTTGTTCTCTTTTAGGCATCTCAATCAACTTCAAAAAGTCATCCTTATCGCCCTGCCAATCTATTACCTTCATAGGCGCAAACTTAGACACTGTTCGGATGTCAGCTACCCTTACAGAACAAAGAGTTTCAGATATTCAGACTCATGTCAGGATCATTCTGGCCAGCAAGAAAGTACAGGCCAGGATGGTTCTAAAGGTATTAGGTCTCATGGCTGCGGCCATTACTCTTCTTCCCCTGGCTCGATTCTACATGCGCCTCCTTCAGTGGATGCTGTTCACACAGTGGTCATACCAGCAACTCACCAGATTCTGGTGACACAGACATGCAAAGAACATCTTGCTTGGTGGATCACATCGTCTCGGGTTCACCAAGGCAGGTGCTTTGTACCCCCGTCCCCGATAGCCACTGTCACCACGGATGCCTCCCTGATCGGGTGGGGGGGTCATTATCAGGGCAGGATGGTTCATGGGACGTGGCAACCGTTCGAGTACCATCTGCACATAAAGGTCCTGGAGATGAGAGCAGTGCTTTGACGTTGCAAGCCCGCAACGACTTTCTTCCCGTAGGGACAATTGCAGTCCACACAGACAACATGTCTGTAGTGTGGTATATCAACAAACAGGGCGGAACCAAGTCCTACCCCTTGTGTCGAGAAGCACTCAGACTATGGCAATGGGCGATCTCCTCTCATCGGTTTCTGGTAGCAACGCATATCCCTGGGAAAACCAACATTCTAGTGGACAGATTGAGCAGAGCTATTCTCATGCCTCACGAGTGGTCTCTCAAGCAATCCATAGCGGAAGAGATTTTTCTGGAATGGGTCCATGTTGCGATCTTTTGCTACTCCCCAAAACAGCAAATGTCCAGACTTCTTCAGCCTCTTCCTCTATCAGGCCATCCCCCAGAGACGCTCTGACCCAGGATTGGCCCCAGGGACTTCTTTATGCCTTCCTTTCCTCTGATCCCTCAGGTCATCCAGAAAGCTACCGCTTTGAGAGCCAAATTGATTCTCATTGCCCTTACTGGCCTCGACAAGTTTGGTTCCGTTCCTCCATCATCACCTTTTGGTGCAGCCGTGGCATCTGGACCCAGTGCCAGATCTACTGATTCACCAATCCGGTCAGCTGCACCGGTCAATCCCTTCTCTCAACCTCACAGCATGGTTGCTCCACTTCCTTCCCTAGCCAGGCTTCCTTTGATCTCTAACCCTGTTAGAGATATCATAGTGGCTTGACTAAAATCCTCTACCAGGAGGATTTACACAGCAAATGGAACGTTTTCTTATTGGGCTAAGGCCCAAAATATTGATCCTTTTACTGCCCCTGTTCAGGCAGTTCTAGACTTCTTAGCAGAGATTTTTCATGCAGGCTCCTCTTCTTCCACAGTCAGAGTTCAATTGGCTGCTATTTCTAATTTTCATGTTGGGATAGCAGATCATAATATTATGTCCCATAGGCTCTGCAGGGCCTTCTTGAAAGGAATTTTCCTACTAAAGCCTCCAATCAGGAATCCTCCTCCTCAGTGGGATCTAAATTTAGTGCTGACATCCTTGATTCTTCCCCCTTCGAGCCAGCTGTTTCTTGTTCCCTGAAATATCTTTCTTGGAAAACTTTATTCCTAGTGGCTATTACATCTGCCAGGAGGGTGTCTGAACTTCATGCTCTTTATTTGGTTTTTCACAAAGACAGAGTATCTTTGAGAACTAATCCATCTTTTTTACCTAAGGTCGCTTCAAAAAACAATCTGAATCAATCCATTGATCTCCTGTATTTTTTCCTAACTATTCAGATAGAGCTGAACAAAAGCTACATTATCTTGACGTCCACCGTCAGCTTAGATATTATTTGGACAGAACAAAAAAATTTAGGAAATCTGATCAACTTTTTGTTTCCTATGGATAATAAAAAAGGCCTTCCTGTTTCTAAAGTGACTTTGTCCAGATGGCTTTCTTCGGTCATCACTGAAATTTATACGATCAGGGGAAAACAGCTGTGCTCAAAACCTAAAGCACATTCAACTAGGAGTTTAGCTACTTCTGCAGCTTTTCAAGCTAGACTGCCTTTGGACACTATTTGTGCAGCGCCACTTGGGCCACTCCTCACACTTTTATTTCCCATTACAAATTGGACTTGGCCTCCAGGGACAGAGCCAGTTTTGGCTCTACAGTCCTCAAGAGTTTGTTCCATTGAGCCACCCAGGATAGAGGTGCTAGGGACGCGGTCCCATCAAGCAAGAATGAAGGCGAGATTGACAACTTAACATTAAGAAGTTATGTACCTACCATAACGCTCCATGTTAGTTGTCTTCTCTCCCTCCTTCCCCTGGCCTGGACAGACCTTGTATAAGAAACTATTATGCTAAAGACCATTCAGACCTGGTCCTTTTCCATCTGTAAGTTTCTTCTTCCTTTGGGAAGTATTTTATGCTTGGTGTTATTGCCCTTTTGTCAACAAACGAGATCTGGGTACTTCCTGCCTTGCATCATGGGATATGGGGCTGCCTCGAGCTGGTAAAAGGAGTTCTCGAGCTAAAGCACCAACCCATCAAGCAAGAAAGAAGGCGAGAGAAGACAACTAACATGGAACGTTATGGTAGGTACATAACTTCTTATTATCAGCCATGTTAAAGTTGTTCTGCCCTCACAGCAACCAACAGTGGGAATGGTTCTTCATTTGTTGGGTCCAATGGCCATGTCCATCACTTTGATCCCTCTTATAAGGTACCACATGAGAGTACTTCAGTGAACCCTAGTAATGTAGTGGTCCAACAGGGGTCTATATTGAAACATCGACCACTAGAAACAGCGAGCGATGTTTCATCGACACATTATCAGTGAAAGCTGAAAATGTCAAAACCACAGAACAGCAATTTCTTTCCTAGGGAAAGAAATTGCTGTTCTAACCCCCCCCAAAAAAAACATTAAACATTTCTAAACACATACACACACATACTCTAACCCTAAGTATACCCCCCAAAAACCAGTAAACAACTAAATACACATATGCACATAACGCAACAATACATTTAACTAAAAACAAAACAGTAAACATTTTAAACCATATGCACTTACCTTAACCCGCGCCCTAACCCTAAGGTCAGTTACTCTCGCACATTTACATAAACAGTTCCAAACACATACACACTTACCTTAACCCTAATTCTACCCCCCCAAAACAAAAGCAAACAGCTGAAAACACATACACATGTAACTCATCCATACATCTAACACAAAATAAAAAACAGTAAAGACTTTCATACATATGCACTTACCTTAACCCGCACCCTAACCCTAAGGTCAGTAACTGTTGCACAATCATGCTTGGGAGCTATACCGGACAAGGGACGACACTACACTTCAGAACACGGCAAAACAATGAAGTGGTCAAGTGACTTCTTTCCCAGGGAAAGAATTTGCTGAACAGCCGCTTCGCTGTTTGGCCTGTTCACTCTACATGTGTCGACAAAAACGCATTCGACAAAATGCATTTTCATCATATTAATAGGAACCCGTTCAACAGATGTCAACCAGTGTCTTTCCAATATGTCTGACAAAATTTTAGGGTTGACATCTGTTGTTTGCTCGAATCCCCTGTGGTAATGTGAAGTCACCCACTTGTTTTTCACCCATGCAAAGCTACAGTGACCACAAATGCTTCCCAGTTGGAGGGGGGCAGTACACGGGAAAAACAGTCGAAGGCATGCGGTCTCTCTCTATATGAACATTTTAGAGATAAGGCCAGTTGTTCTAGAGTTGCAGGACTTTCAGGAGTCCCTCCCTCAATGACTGATATCTGTCCAAACTGGTAATATATCAGTAATCTGGTACATCAGCAAATAGGGGGAACTTGTTCTTACCCATTATGCTGAGAAGCCATGAGGGTTTGGCAGTGAGTGATATCTTCCAATTGCTTTCTTTTAACAACGCATCCAGTGTTCCAGCAGACAGTTTGAGCAAATCTGTCCTCTAACCTCGCAAGTGGTCTTGCAATCAAAAAGTGTCAGAACAGATCTTTTGCAACTGGGGCCAACCTTGCTGCCACAATACCATTTTCAGAAGGTTCTCTGTCCTGACTCACCCCACCCAGAGGGGGAGTCACCTAAGGACGCTTTGATCCACATTTGGCTCCCTTTCTTCTTTACACTTTTCTTCCGACTCCTGTTATCCCAAAATTTCTTCAGAAAGCATTAGAGAAGTAGGTCATGGTGATCCTCATTGCCCATTTTTGGCCTCAACAAGTATGGTTCCTCTGGGGCTTCATTTGAAACACCCTCCATGAGCGCTGGATCCCAGTCACCAATCTGGCTTATCTTTCCCAGACACTCCAACTCTCAAAATTAACCATTTGGTTTCTGCACATCTAGTGAAGGCTAGCCAATCCATGCTGTCCTCCCCTCCCAGTCACTCCACATTCTTACTTCATCTCAGCAACCTTCTACTAGAAAGATTTATAAAAGCAAATAGGTTCTCTATTTGGGCTTCTCAAAGGAATTTAGACCCTTTTCCAGTGCCTCATCCAACGGTCCTAAATGTTCTATCTTCTCTGTTTCAAAATAGTGTCAGCTACTGTACTATCAAAGTCCATCTGGCTGCTATCTCAGGCTTTCACACTGGAGAGAATCTGTCCTCATTTGCCTATCTTAGGTTATCTAGTCTTTTTCAGGAGTACTTTTCATCTCAGAACTTCTTTTAGAGATACCTAGTTTTCCTTGCTATTTTACTTCAAACTCTGACTAGACCTTCATTTGAACATGCAGCTAAGATAGATCTTCAATTTTTATTGTGGAAAATACTTTTGGTGGCATTTACTTCTGCCAGAAGGGTATCAAAATTTCTTGCTTTTTCTTATAAACCTGTGTGCATAAGGACAGGATTTTCTTACAAACCAATTCTTCCCTCTTACCAAAAGTAGCTACCAAGACTTCTTTAAATCAGAACATCAGTCTTTCATTTTTCTTTCTGAAGTTTTCCAGCTACATGTGTTGGATGTTCATAGACAGTTACATATTTACATCCATTGCACAAAAGCCTTCAGAAATTCTGATCAACTTTTTGTGTCCTTCCCAGCAAAACGTTTCTAAAGTCATTTTATCAAGATGGTTATCTGCTTGTATTAGAGATGTTTACAAAAAAAAGTTTTAACCTTACCTTAACCTGTCAAAATTCATTCTACTAGGTCTGTGGCAACCTCACCTGCTTTCTTTTCCAGAGGAACTTTCAATGACATTTGTGCAGCTGCCACTTGGACCAATGATCATACCTTCATATTTCATTATAAATTGGATTTACTCTTTAGAGGCAGGGCAGACGTTGGTTTGCCTGTCCTCCAGAATACCCTTCCTTGAAACCATCCAAGGATTATACTAGCTGGGGACTCTGTCTCATCAATTTCGAAATGGACAGAAAAGACAAAATCATACATAAAATTATGTACTTGCAATAATGGTAGATCTGTGTTGTCTGTTTCTGTCCTTCTTCATCTCTCCTGTCACCTGTCCCCCATCTAATTAGGTAATTCATGATGCCTTTATTATGGTATGTTTGGGCTAATCTATTCAAAAAGTCCCTCAGGGGCACTTTTTAGGTCCAGTCAGCTTATGAGCTCTCATATTATCTTTGGGTTATCTTTTTGTAGTATTATTTATATGGAGTTGTCTGTATTCTTTGGGCAGACTCTATCTGAGGTCATTTTGGACTTTGCAGGGAGTTATGGGTAAGGGAAGGAGCTTCAGCTCGGGATCCAAAGTCTTGAGTGGCCAAAGACAGAACCTAGGTTGGATCCGAAGACCCATCCATTGAGGATGGTTGGCAGAAAAATTCATCTGCTTTTACTGTACTTGTGTTTCTTCCTACTTTATTTTGCTTTTGCATCATCTTAAAAGTACTCAATTGTATTTATTACTGCTTGGTGTAACTCATTCTAAGCCTTTTAGTTTCAACGCTTGGGCTTCAGACCACTTGTTTTACATTGAGAGGGTTTGTGGTCTGCACTGTAGTGGCAGAACAGGTAGCTTACATCCTTCTAAGTTGGGAACTGCTAATTGAGGGCTCAGTGTCTGTTATTCTAAAAGTGTATTAATTCTGGTTTAAGCACTTGGGCTTTCAGGCCAGTTATTTTACATTAAGAGGGTTCGTGGTCTGCACTCTTGTGGGAGGAGAGGCTGGACTCTGCCCTTCTGAGCTGAGAATTTCTGGTTAAAGGCTTATAGTGCATGCATATCTGAACTGCTTCTTACTGAAATTGGTACACCTTGTTTGTTGTAGCATAGACTAGATCCAGGCCTGCTGAATCTAGCTTTGTTTGTATAACTTGAGCACTAATCCAGGCATTCTTTAAAGTATTCAATTGTATTTATTACTGCTTGGTAGTAACTTGATTAAAGTGTAGCTATCAATGTGATAGTGTTCAATCTCGCCGTTTGTTCTTACACATGGGTTCGGAGCCGATCCTCGGCTCTCTTGCAAGCTCTGCATCGAGAAGAAGCTCGAGACAATCTAATACCCACAATCCCCCTCTGCCTTTACCTCAGATCTAGTTTGCCGCTGCTGCATTCGCATCGTTGGGAGCTAGCTCGAGGGTTTTCTAAGCTAAGATATAACTTTTTGTTGTATTTTATTGAGATTTCTATTTAACTTGATATTGTCAGTATTACCTTGTGTGATTGTGTTGTGGTTCCGTAATTCTTTGGTACCGTTAACCTTTTTATCGGTATTTTTGTACCGGGGCCTACACCCTTTCCATATACTACTATATTGAGGCAAATTTATACAGGATTGACATTTACCTGATTGTGACATTTACCGGATTGTGACTATTTTTCCCGGATTTGACTGTGTATTTGTTTCTGGATTTGTTATTACCTACAATGTCTGAGAAGGCAAAGTCTGGCGTTGTCAGTGTGGCCAGAAAATGTCAGTCACTGACAACCATAGTTCCTGTGTCTACTGCCTTGGCCCTCTCCACTTACAAGAGGATTGCTCCATCTGTCACTCTTTCATTGGGAGGGTCATGACAGATAGGCGCAGGAAACTAATGGACAGGGGTCTTTTGAAACCAGCTTTCCAAGAGGCTTTGGATGCTTCTGACCAGGCATCGAAGTCCTCTAAGGAATCGAAGACATCGGAGCCCAAGTCATCGGCTCCAAGCTCTTCTTCAAAGGTTAGATCACGTTCCACAGACTTCGGGGCCGAGTGTTCAACTGGTGTCGGTTCCTGAGCCTCGAGTCTTGGAACCGTGATGGAGCTCCTCCTTCGCCATATTGAGGTCGGCCCTTCCTTCGGTTCCTTCGACCCGCTCTTCCTCTAAACTTTCGGATGTCGATGTGGATCGCATGGTGCAGAAGCTGCTGGAGCATTCGCCCTCTAAACTTATTTCGGTTTCCACCCAGCTGGTGTCGAAACTTGAAGGCCTTCCTGTATCTCCATCCATTCCTCCTCCGAGACCGATTCAGTCTTTGGAGCCGGAAGAGGCTGATCTGCTGATTGTGGAGCCCTCGGTCCAGAACAGTCTCGGAGCCGACGGTCTCGGGCCTCGCACGGATCGATTCGGGATTCTTCCCATTTCTTCGGAGCGGAGACTGACCTGATGGGGAGGGTGTTGTCTACCCAGACAACCACATCAGTGGGAGCAGTTTCTCCTCCCCATAAAGGGCCTTTGTCTTCATCTGCACCCACCATCCAAGCGCCGGGCACCAGTGTCTCAGCCACCCCTGGAGGGTGCCCCTCTTCCTCCGAGGCTTCTTCGGATGCTCCAGGAAGTCCCTAGGAAGAGACTGTGTAAGAGGAGACACTTGGATTCTCCACAGGAATCCATAACATCTGATACTGACTTAGATGAGTCAGAGGGGTCCCCTAAGTCACCTTCAGAAGATGTCTTTTTCAGACATTTTGGAGATCCTGAAACAGAGAGGTGACTGGCACTCCCTTCCTCTTCTGAGGATGAGTCAGTTCTGCTGAAGGCATTTGGTGCTCGCCCTTCCTCCTCCTGGGTCACTCCGAACTAATGGAACTTATTGAGGCTCCTGACACGGTGGAACCTGTTCCTAGGAAACCAACAAGTACATCACAGCACCTCAGGATAAGTCCTACCTTACTAAAGGAGTTCCAGTAGACGCTATGGTGGTGGCTGCAGCCACGAAAAGGAGATGTCGGAGTCTTCTTCTGTCCATCCGCCTAATAAAGATTCTAGGACGATGGATAGATATGGGCATTTTTAGTTCAGCGGCTTTTTCCATGCGGTCCCTGAACTATTTGACCCATTTTACACGCCTGCAGAGGGATCTAGTCAAAGAGTTGGGAGATACCCTCCAGGGTACTACAGATGCAGCTGTCTCAGAGAAAGTGACAGCAACTTAATACCCTAACATCGATTGTTAACTCGTCCATGAGGCTGATTTCGTAGGGCAGCAGCTTCAGCGATTGCTCTTCAGACAATCCTGGAAGCCTTCAAGTCTTCCTTTACAAACGCCCCATTTGACGGTGCCACTCTTTGGCCCCAAGGTAAAGGAGACCCTTACCCGTGTGAACAAGAGGGAAAGACTCTGTCTGCTGTCGGTCGCTTTTTCCACCCAACCAGACCCCCAAAGGGCAAAATGTGGTTTCGAAACAAAATCAAGGGTCTTTTTGATGCCCCCAGAGGCAGAGGAGGGGCAGAGGTGGAAGACGCCACCCTGGTGGCAGAGGGGTCCGCAACATCAAGGTGACAGGGATACACTCCCTGGTAAACCTTTCCAGCACTCCTGAGAGGAGGCCCGACTGTCCTGCTCTGGAGGCAGTCGGGACCCTTAGGCCTGGCAAGATATAACTACCGACAATTGGGTAAAAGCGTTACCAGAGGTTACACCATACCCTTCCTATCCTATCCCATTCCAAAGAAAAGACTCCCAGATGTACCCCCATCTGCGAGCCAGCAGCTTTAGAAATTTCAAAGTTGTTAGAAAAGAGTCATCCAGCCAGTCCCAGCGGACCAGCAAGGATTCGGACTTACTCAAGGTTCTTTTAGTTCCAAAGAAAACAGGGGACTGGAGGCCCATTCTAGACCTGAGTTACCTCAATCAAGAAAGAAAAGTTCAATGGTCACGCTCAATCGATCCTTCCATTTCTACAGAAGGACAGTGGATGTGCTCAATAGATCTAGAGGATGCATACTACCACATCAAAATGGCCAGGGCATCCAGAGATCATTTGCCCGCTGGGAGCCAGTCACTTTCAATTCGAGCCCTGCCCTTTGGTCTGACCTCAGCCCCCAGGGTCTTCACCAAATGCATGGCAGTGGTAGCGCCTCACTTGAGACGCCAGGGATTCCAGGTGTTTCCGTATCTGGACGACTGGCTCCTTTCAGCCACCACCCAGCCAACTACTGCAGGCCAGAGACTATGTTCTTCAACTGTGTGTTCACCTAGGGATCTCCGTGAATTTCGAAAATCCTTACTTCAGCCATCACAAAATATCTTGTTCATAGGAGCAGAGTTAAACACACGCCAATTAATTCTGAGGCTTCCAGAAAGGATATTATCACTGCAGACTCACATACGCCTTCTACTCTTGTCAAGGAAATCTCCTGCAAAACTAGTACTGAAGGTGAGGGCCTCATGTCAGCCTCCTTATTGCAATTCCCTGGGAAGGCTGCACATGAGAGTTCTACAATGGCTACTGTTTGCTCAATGGTCATTTCAACAACTACCTCTAACACACGAGATTCTCATAACAAAGACTTGCAAAACAGACCTAAACTGGTGGCTCCAAACGTGCAACCTTTCCAGGGAGGCCGCTTGTGCTACCCACGCCCACAGTTACGGTGACCACGGACGCTTCCCTGATAGGGTGGGGGCATCTTTCAGGGACAGACAGTCCAAGGCTTAATGGACCAATTTGGAGTACAATCTGCACATCAATGTTCTAGAGTTGAGGGCAGTGTTTCTAGCGTTGCAACACTTTGCTCCCCTTCTTCCTCTAGGGACTATTGCAGTTCAGACGGACAACATGTCGGTAGTCTGGTACATAAACAAACAAGGGGGAACCAAGTCCTATCAACTATGCAGAGAGGCCATGAGAATTTGGCAGTGGGCAGAGTCCACGGTCGCTTCTAATAGCAACGCACATCCCGGGTCATCCAACGTCATAGCCGACAGGCTGAGCAGAGCAAAGTGGTCTCTGAAACAGTCAGTGGCAAAAGGATTTTTCGCACATGGGGCCAGCCTTCCACCTGTTTGCGTCTCCAATGAACGCCAAATGCAGGAGCTACTTTGCCCTATTACCCTCCAGGGAAGTCCCCAGGGACGACTGGTTTACGATTGGCCCCGGGACTCCATTTCCTCCTTTTCCTCTGATACCAAATTTCTCCAGAAAGCCAGGAACCTTCACAGGACGATAATCCTCATTGCTCCATTCTGGCCTCGTCAAATTTGGTTTCCTCCTGAAAATTCACTGCATTCGGGGACCCTGGATTCTGGACCCAGAGCCGATCTGTTGACTCACTCGTCAGGGGTTCCCCATCCCGCTTCTGTCACTCCATCTAGCAGCTTGGCTGCTCCAATTCAACTTAGCCAGGTCTGATCTCTTGTCACCAGCAGTCCAGAATATATTAGTGGCTTCGCATAAGGCTTCCACTACTAAAACATATACTAGCAAATGGAAACGGTTTGTATTATGGGCGAATACACACCACGTTGATCCCTTTACAGCTCCTTTGAATAAGATTTTAGAGTTCTTAACAGACTTATTTCATCAGGGTGCTACTCCTGCTACTCTAAGAGTTCAATTGGCTGCCATTTCGAATTTCCATGTGGAAGAGTGTGGAGCTCCTATCATGGCTCACAGACTTTGTAAAGCCTTCTTAAAAGGAGTTTTTCATATTAGACCTCCGGTCAGATCTCCTACGTCACCTTGGAGTCTAAACTTGTTACTATCTAAATTAATGTTGCCCCTTTGAACCTGCCTCTTCTTGCCCATTAAAATTTTTGTCCTGGAAAACTCTCTTTCTGGTAGCCATTACTTCTGCTAGACGAGTGTCTGAACTTCAGGCTCTCTCCATCAAGCACCCTTTATCTGATCTTTCACTCTGACAGAGTTTCTCTTGAACCAATTCATCCTTCCTCCCTAAAGTGTGTTCTATTAACAACATTAATCAGTCCATTGAATTACCCACTTTCTTCAAAAACCACTCCAACAAAATGGAGTATATGTTACACAAATTGGATGTTCACAGACAGCTAAGGTTTTATTTGGATAGAACAAAAGATCACAGGAAAACAGATCAACTATTTGTGGCTTTTGCTGATAGCAGGAAAGGACTTGCAGTTACCAAAAGAACTCTTTCAAAGTGGTTAACGGATTGTATAATCTATGTATACGATTCTGCAAATCAAGCCCTTCTAAACAAACCCAAGGGACATTTCACAAGATCAATATCTACGGCCTTGGCTCATGCAGCTCGCCTACCTCTGGATGCTATTTGCGGCTGCTACCTGGTCTAAGCCACATACATTTATTTCTCACTATAAAGTAGATAAGGTTTCTAGGGACAGGGCAACCTTTGGTTCCACTGTGCTCAAGAACGTCCTCCCGTGAGTTCCTCAGGATTTAGGAGCTAGGACGCTACCCATGTGTAAGAACAACGCGACGGCGAGATTGAACACTATCACATATAGAAGTTATGTACTTACCATAACGTTCCATGTGGAGTGTTCATCTCGCCTTTGTTCTTACAGTCCCACCCTCCCACCCTTAGGAAGAACGTTCTTTGATGCCTGGCCAGAAGCATTTTTGCTACTGTCATTATTCTCTGTACATAGTTGGTATACACATATACTTATATGTGTCTGTTTAGGTATATATAGATGTATGGCATGAATGTGCTGTTATGTAGATTGGTTTGCTTGCAAACTAGATCTGAGGTAAAGGCAGAGGGGGATTGTGGGTATTAGATTGTCTCGAGCTTCTTCTCGATGCAGAGCTTGCAAGAGGCCGGCACGGAGCCGAGGATCGGCTCCGAACCCATGTGTAAGAACAAAGGCGAGATGAACACTCCACATGGAACGTTATGGTAAGTACATAACTTCTATTTCTAAGTCTTTTGGATTAAGCACTTGGGCTTCAGACCAGTTGTTTTACATTAGGAAGGTTTGTGGCATGCACTGTGGTGGCAGGACAGGAAACTTTCATCCTTCTAAGTTGGGAACTGCTGATTGAGAGCTCAGTGTCTGTTATTCCTAAAGTGTATTAGTTCTGGTTTATGCACTTGGGCTTCAGGCCAGTTATTTTACATTAAGAAGGTTCGTGGTCTGCACTCTTGTGGGAGGAGAGGCTGGACTCTGCCCTTCTGAGCTGGGAATTTCTGGTTAAAGGTTTATAGTGCCTGCATATTTGAACTGTTTCTTACTGAAATTGGTACACCTTGTTTGCTGTAGCATACACTAGATCCAGGCCTGCTGAATCTAGCTTTGTTTGTATGCTTGTTGTTTGTTTGCTTGTTATTTCCCTGGAACGCTAATTCCACCTAAAACGTGGCTTCTCAGCGCTTCTGTGGATCCCTAGTGATATCTGCATTGCTTACTGTACTTATTTCCTTGTTTCATTTGAAAGAAAGTTACTGTTTGTCATTTTTGCATTTAAGTTACCTGTAACACATTGCACTTAAGTTACCTGGCACTTGCTCACTAAAGCAATTATATAAGTCAGCACTAAAAATTAAAAGCACTACACCCTCACTCCTCATTGGCCCTTGTTTTCAATTATAAAGGAATTCCCAATATTATTCTAGCATGTCCAAAGGTCAGTTGTCAATCTCCTCTCCGGTCCAGCTGGTGAACCTGGGAATCTTGAGGCAATGTTACAACTGCCTCATGTACACAGACAACCCTCTCCTCCTCCCAACAAATTCCAACACATGTGAGAGGTGCAACCATATAGCCAAATTGGAGGCTAAGCTCTCTCAACTCAGTACTGGTATAGCCAGTCAGGAGGAGAAGGAAACCACACTCACTACAATTCCAGTCTCACATAGACCTACCACGACAGCAAACCAAACACATAATCACACAAAAACATACTCGGAGGCTCTAAATAAAGATCTGCCTAAGCAGCAGAGACCTCCAAAGCAGACACCCAAGCAACCGCTACCCCAAAACAAAACACATGCAACACATATCTTACAAAGCCAGTGTGCCAAACAGTCACAGCCCTTAAGGCTAAACAACACACCTGATACACTTGTAATAGGTGACTCTATCGTCAGGCACACTGACGTCCTGCTCACCTGGCTGAACAAGGAGAAGGTCACAGTGACCAGCCTGTCGGGCGCTAGGATCCGCCACATAACACAAGCACTCAGGTCACTCCAAGGCAAGTACAAATATGACTCAGTCATTATCCATGCTGGTGTGAATGACCTGAGATGTACCTCCCTGGACTACATGAAAAGAGACATAGAGGAGCTCTCTGAGCATGTAGCCCAGGCCGGTATGACCCTGACCTTGAGTAGCATCTTACCCTCACCATGAATGATGCCACAATATGAAGACAAGATGATCAATTTCAACAATTGGCTTAAGTACTGGTGTCATTCAAAGGGGATCCAATGTCTGTCAGCCTGGGATGATATGCTCGACAAGCCACGATGCTTCGCTAGGGACGGCTTGCACGTGTCACCCCTGGGCTTTCGGACATTGGCAAAGGCTCTTGCTACCCCCATAGTGCCTTTTTTAGGCAAGGCTCAAAAGACAAACCCACCTCCATAGGTATCACAAGGGATAAGAAACTAAGAGTAATGCTACTCAATGCCAGAAGTCTAAACCTCAAGATGCACGCACTTGAAACTCTCCTTAGCATGGAGAACATCGATATCTGTGCAGTGACAGAAACTTGGTTCAGGGCTCCCGAGAGCACCCCAGCACTACCAGGTTATTCCTCATACCATGCTTTTCGGCCCCAAAACTTGGACCGAACCACAAAAGGAGGGGGAGTATCGATATTCATCAAAGATACCCACACCTCCGGGTTGGTGGCAAAGCACAAAGCATCATAGACTATCCATGTGCAACTAAAAGTGGGTAAAACTGCCTTCCAGTTTATAGCCTGCTACAGACCACCCTCCCAAACCCAGGAACCCCACTCGGCCTTCCTGAGAACACTGGAAAATATGAAGGTCTCTCCAAACACCATTATATTGGGCGACTTCAACTACCCAAATATAGACTGGGAGCATTACTCTAGCTCCAACACCCTAGCCCAAAGGTTCCTAGAATTCATAAACTCAAATGCTATGGAACAACTTGTTACCACTCCCACAAGAGGGGAAAACATACTGGACCTGATCATCAACAACATGGGGACTCTATGCTCCAGACCAGAAGTGTATCCCTCACTGGTAAGATCAGACCATAAACTGATCTCACTGGATATTCACATCCTGACCCCACCCCCTGCCCAGAAAACCACAGTGAAAAACTTCTCTAAAACAAATTTCACACTCCTCAAAACCGAGGTGGAATCCTTCAAAGCCCCCGGGCTTGTGGAAAATACGGCCCAGACCACAGAATCCTTTATAAATGCATTCTATGAACACCTTTAGGAATGCATGGATCATGCAATCCCAAATAAAACCAAGACCCAATCCTCCAAAGGCAGACATCCTGTCTGGTGGACCCCAGCCATAAACAAACTATACAACAGAAGGAGGAAGCTACTACATGATAGAGCAAAATCCCAAAAAGGGAAGGCATCTCTGATCAGTATTAGCAAAAAACTAAGGGCACTCATAAAATCATCTAAGGCCAGCTTCGAGAGAAAAATTGCACAGGACACTAAGGATAATCACAAGGCTTTCTTTAGTTATGTTAGGATCCTGGGTGGGAATTCCAGATATGCTCAGAATTAGTCCAAAATGACAAAAAATACACCGAACCCACATACATTGCCAACACCCTAGCTGACAGGTTCAGCGCAAACTTCTCCCCCCCTCCCCACGAAAAGGGCAAATATCTATCCCAGCAGAGTGCTGCCCCCCCTGACATCTCAGATGCTCAGGTAAGAGCCACCCTCTCCAAAGCAAAAAACACAGCATCAGTGGGACCAGACGGTGTCTCTGGCTGCGTCCTACATGAACTCCAAGAAGAGCTAAACCCAAACATAAAACTACTGTTCAATCTCAGCCTTACTACAGGATATGTACCCAAAGAGTGGCGTATAGCAACAGTAGTCCCTCTCCACAATGGTGGTGCCTCAACGGACCCTGGAAACTATCGCCCCATAAGCCTGACTAGCTTGGTCTGCAAAGCTATGGAAAGGATCATCATGGACCTCATAAATAAAGATATTGGGGACCTACAGCCACTGGATCCTACCCAGTTCAGCTTTGTTAAGGGCAGATCCTGCCTCTTAAACCTGGTCGACTTCTTTGAAACAGTCACCAAGGCCATTGATGAAGGGAAGGTGGTCCACACAGCCTACCTGGACCTCGCAAAAGCCTTCGATACAATACCCCACTCGGGCATTATAGATAAGCTCACCAGCTTAAATATAAACTCCTATGTCAGTAGATGGGTTGTAAACTGGCTCAAGGACAGAACCCACATGGTTAGAATTTCTGGAGCCATGTCAGACTCCAAACCAGTTTCAAGTGGCGTCCAACAAGGCTCAGTCCTGGAACCTCTCTTGTTCGGTATATATTTCTCAGAGGTACAGGCCAACACAGAAGGACTGTGGCTGACCAAGTTCACAGATGACTGCAAACTGGGCGCCATAATCGACTCTCCAGCCGACACAAGCATCCTCCAAAAGGGCCTCATAGAAACAGACAACTGGTGTCAGAGCCATGGGCTCAAGCTAAACGCCAAAAAGTGTATAGTCATCCCCTTTGGCAAAAACAAAGTGCCCACAAATTACCACATAGGTGGTAATCCATTAAGTACAGAAGAAGTAATTAGGGACCTGGGGACCCAAGTTGATAGCAATCTCTCATTTGACAACCACGTGGCCAAAGTGGTTAGAAAAACATTTTATATAGCCCACCTAATCATGAAGGGATTCACATCTAGATTAGGGGAGGTCATCGTGCCTCTTTACTCATCTCTCATCAGGCCCATTATTGAGTACAATGCCCCTTTTGGGATGTACCTTACCAAACACCTGCAGCAACTGGAAAGACCTCAAAAGTACCTCACCAAGAGGATCAAAGGGCTCAAACAGATGCCATATGCTGCCCGGTTAAAGAAACTCCAGCTCTACTCAGTGGCATACCGCCTGCTCAGAGGCGACCTGTGCCTGACGTATAAAGCCATGTCCAACCCAGAATTAAGGGACATGCTGCACCTCAAAATATCCAAATCCCATCGAGCTCCACGCTCGAGAGACTTGAACCTCAGCACTGAAATAAATAGGACATGCTGGAGGGACAGATTCATAACCCAGAGGCTCCCTTCACTCTGGAATAAAATCCCAGTCCAGGTTAGGCAGAGTCCCTCGTTGACTCTCTTCAAGAGGAATCTTGATGAGTGGATGGGAGATCATAGGTTTACCCTGGGTATCACTTCTGTGTCACTGTTAGACAGAGGCACAGTATAATAACCTCGAAAAGGGCATAGCAAAATTAATTTAAAATGGGTGGCGAAAGCCAAACATACTCTGGCTAGGCTTATAAATGCCCTAGGGCAGATAACCTAGTATGAACTTATGAACCTATGACAACACATCTATCAGTATGGTAAGTACATCCCTGCAATTCATTAACACCTACACTAAGTGTACACTGTTTTGAGTAAAGAGACAACAAAACTTATACTTTCTTCCTCCTAATTTTTGTTTTCCTACTGATTTTCTTGTATAAAACATAAAATAATTTAACAAAACAAATCAAACACCAGGTGAGAGCTTTCGTGGCCCAAGCCACTTCATAAGACAACTCAAAAAACAACCCTCCAAAATTTAAACCTAGCACTTCAATTAATTATGCAAATACACTATCCTTCCATCTAGATTTAAAGTCACACAACATTCAACAAAGTAAAATAACTATACTAAAGCATTAGCTTACTAGCCTAAGGTAATGCATCAATATATAAAACATAACATAAATAACATACATCATACCCACTAAATAATATAGATTTTTAAAAGCCAAAAACAGTAATAAACAGAAATAAAATGAATCCAGTAGTCTCCAGTGGCATACAATGAAAACTTATGTTGATGGATTCTTTACCTACATCCTTACATGCTAAAAACCTGGGGCACAATATTATACTAGAGCTTAATATAAAGTCTGCCAACTGATAGCTGACATTTCTACTTCTGTAGATCCCTGCCCAATAGGATAGGCTTGATATTAAGTTTGTCATTTAAACCTTTTCCCATATTCGCCCGAAGTCTTACAATTCACTCCAGCTCCTTGGTCTCTGTCTTTATTTTTGCATCTCCCCCTCAACTATTAATGACAACCTTGTGTATCACCAAAAATCTAAAAGTATGTGTAGCACCAAACCTCCCAGCATGTGTTGCCAGGGCATTGGTTTCTGCCCTTCTTGCAGTATCATACAAATGCTCCCTCATCCGGTCCTCAGCCTCCGTGTTGTCATACCAACATAGAAACAGGCACAGACTAAGCAGTACACTAAATAGACAAAGTTTGTGCTGTTACAATTAGCTACCAGATTGAACCTGAACACCCTGTTCATATCTGGATGTGGAAATTCACCTTTAGGATCCACACATGTACAAAAATTGCATTTCCCACATGGGCGTGTACCACGCTTGTCTATATTCACAACCTGTACAGTCCTCGATAAAGGCCAGGGTCCACACAACAATCTTCAAATTCTTCTTGTTTTTAAATGTATATCTCGGAACTTCCCCTACCAATTGTCTGACATGATCATCAACACAAAGTATGTTCCAGTTCCTATGATACACATTCTGTAGTAGCCTGGCATTACTAGAATAAGTCTCTGGCACTCTCACAGGTTTCCAGGCATTGTCCACTAATGTTGATGAGGTAATCCCTTTGGAGAAATATGGTTTACCTTCTTCATTCCTCCTTCCAGAAACTTCAACTAAGGCTCTTTGAACCTCACCTTCTCCATACCCTCTCTGCACAAATCTCCCCTTCATCTCAGTAAGTTCTCCCTCAAACTTCCAGCAGTTAGCTGTCAACCTCGATATTCCGAGTCCCTGTCCTCTCACTATGTTTTTAAAAATATGCTGAGGGTGCATACTCTGTCTGTGGTGGTAGCTATTTCTATAGCACTCTTTCCTATTAATGTCTGTCTCAAAATCTCCTTCAATCTTCTGGATTACTTTAGCATCCAGAAAATCAATAGCATCATACAAGCTTTTCATAGAAAATCTAAGGAAGCTAGTATTATCATTCAAACTTGAGAAAAAAAGGGGAAAATGACAATTCATCACCTTCCCAGAGGATAAAGAGATCGTCCACAAATCTCCTATAGAACCTCAAGGACCCCTGCATCTCATCCAGCAGATGTTCCTTCTCCCACATGGCCATAACGATGTTGGCATAGCCATTGGCACATGACATGCTCATGGCCACTCCATTCATCTGTCTATGTATGACATCCTCAAACATAAAAATATTGTTCTCTAGGATTAACTCCATTAGCAGCGACAATAAATCAATATACTGTGTATCATAGGATCCATCCTCCATCAAATATTGTTTAAACAACTCTATACCCTTCTCATTAGAGATAACCATAAACAGGGATCTTACATCCATAGTAATCATAAGCCATCTCCTGCCTATTGGTAAAGTCCTAGTATATGCATGCAAATCCTTCAGAAATTGCTTTGTGTCTATCAAGATATTAATATTTTTCTTCAGTACAGGTTTAAGATGTCATTCAACAAATATAGAGAGGGGTTTCGTACACCAACCCCTCCCTGACACAGTAGGCCTCATGGGTGGTAACACAGGATGTTTGTGGATTTTAGGAAGTCCCTGTATGATGGGTATAACTGGCTGTTCCACAATAAAGTACTCAAATAAATCTGAGCTAATAATACGACATTGCAAACATTCAAATAATACATTGTATATCGACATACTACATTTATGTGCCTGTTGAAAGTCAGCTCTCTGGTAGAACATAGTGTCATTCAGCATACTGAACATCACATCTCTATAAAAAGTATAGTCCATAATGACCAGTGGTCCTCCTTTATCCGCTGGCCTCACTGAGATGGAGCAGTCATGACATAAAACGTCTAATGCTGCCCTCTCCTCTTTATTCAAGTTCTTAAAACATTTCTTTGAGGTGTTCCCATCATGCATATTATAGATCTCTTTTATACATGCTTTCTCAAAGGTTTCAACTGCAGCATTGTTCATTGGAATATAACTGCTAGGTTTCCTGTAATCACTTTTAGGTGCAGTATTCCCATTAGCATTACTGAACGGCACTCTCAACATTAAATTAAAGTTCTAATATATTATCTGTGACAGCCATTTTACTCACTGGTATAAAGGACATACCTTTATCCAACACTCTGGCCTCATCTTCTGTCAGGACTCGATGGGAAATATTCCATATTAACATCCATTCCCTGCTGCCACATCTTTTTGATGGTCATAGACTGTTCTTCCTCCAGGGACACCTTCTGTTTTATCCGACCCCTGTTCTGCGATCGATCCCGAAAATATGCAGATCGAATCGGATAAGGTGTAGTTAAATTTGCACTAGATGATACAATAGTTGTTGAACGATCACCTTCCCCTTGAGTGTGTACATGTAAAACATGTATACCTTGGCTGCCATGGTTACTGCGTGCTCCTTTCTCTATTCTTACATTGGTAACCTCTTTCACGCTGCTCTTCAACAAGTCAGGAGGGAGCGTAGCATGTACTTCAACTACCGCACTTATAATCTCCATCCCATCACTCACCGGAGGACTAGCCGTGTTAGCTCAATTAACTGGATGTTGATCAACAGTACATGTATCAGACAAATTGGCATCATGCAAGTTTACACTATCAGTACTATTCACATTGTTACTACGCTCTCTGGGCCAAGCAAAAACCCACCCATTTGAAAAATCCTGTAAATCCCTCTGTACTTTTTTCTTCTTATAAGTTGTTGCTCATAGGCAGCTACTGTCTCTAAAATGTACTCAAGTTTAAGGTCCACAATTGACTGTGGATACTTCGCATACAAGTCCATTTGCATCTTACAAACGTTGGAAGATAAACTAACCTCTTCAGGCTTGAAATAATCAATTAAGTGGTGCATATAGCTGTGACTAGTATCCGTATTAATACGCTGCCATTTCAAAAGCAAGTCTTTATACAAAGTTCCGTATGTAGGCATATTCAGTACCCATAAACCACGGGGAAAGATATTCAGTTCTAGACAAGCTTCAAAATAAAGTCTCTGTGACTGAAGCCATTTAAATTTACGTAAATCATTCTCTACCTTATACGAGTCCTTTTTCATTGCAGCTACATCGTACTCATTATTTTCCTCATGTTGTACACCATGTAACACAGGTTCATATTCTAGCGATGGATTCTTCTTCACTTCAAGCAAACGCTGAAGATTCCTTGGTTTAAAATTACTTCCTTCTCCATTTTCCAGGACACTATCCAACTCAATTGCAGGCAAACTGCCCTCAGCCATGTCTACACACCACTTGTAACAAAGTAATGGACCAATAACCAAAAAACAAGTGGTGTTAGTTAACTGTACCTACAGAAAAAAGTCAAATTTCAAAAACAGGTAAAGGAGGTACCAGACCACGGCTGTATAAAACATAAAATAATTTAATAAAACAAATCAAACACCAGGTGAGCGCTTTCGTGGCCCAAGCCACTTCATCAGACAACTCAAAAAACAACCCTCCAAAATTTAAACCTCGCACTTCAATTAATTATGCAAATACACTATCCTTCCAGCTAGACATTCAACAGAGTAAAATAACTATAGTAAAGCATTAGTTTACTAGCCTAAAGTAATGCATACTCAAAAGCACTCAATATATAATACATAACATAAATAACATACATTATACCCACAAAATAATATAGATTTTTAAAAGCCAAAAACAGTAATAAATAGAAATAAAATGAATCCAGAGTCTCCAGTGGTATACAATGAGAACTTATGTTGATGGATTCTTTACCTCAGGCTTACATGTTGATAACCTGGGGCACAATATTATACTAGAGCTTAATATAAAGTCTGCCAACTGATGGCTGACATTTCTACTTCTGTAGATCCCTTCCCAATAGGATAGGCTTGATATTAAGTTTGTCATTTAAACCTTTTCCCATATTCACCCGAAGTCTTACATATGCTACACATACATTTAGATTTTTGGTGATAGACAAGGTTGCCATTAATAGTAGAGGGGAAATGCAAAAATAAAGACAGAGACCAAGGAGCTGGAGTGGATTGTAAGACTTCAGGTGAATATGGGAAATTCCTCACAGCACAAATTCAGATGGGAGTACTTATGGCTCCTACCCTTTGAGTCAAGTCCAGTCATCCACTACTCCACTCATTACAGCGCCTTCTCTAATCCAGCCTGTTGCTTTAAAATCCTTGGATAAGAGACTTCTGGTCTGTCTGGTTCGGATCTGAAGAAAGCACTTTCTTCGGATCCAGATGTTGCTCTGAATGCACCGGCTCCGACTTCCTTGGAGACAGATGACTCTCTGAGCCAAAGCACACCTGTCAGGCGTCATCTCCAAGGTTTTCAGAGCCGTCCCTTCCTCTTGGAGCCTCGGCACTGGATAGCTTTACTTCTTTTTCGGGTGGTTTGTTTTCGGAGCGGAGGGAGGTGATGGGCCAGAAATTTGCTTTCTCAGCTCTGTTGTCTTCCTTCTCTCTGGAGCAATCTGCTTTTGAGGTTGTGAAGAGTGTTCTCTGCTCCAGCAGGACAGATAGGTCCTACCCCCCAGCCTATCCTCTACTTCTTAGATGTCTTTGCATCTTGAGCCTCAAAATTCTACCCAACAGGTACAGTCAGCTGAAAACATCCAGACTACCTAGCAGGGTATTCTAATCTCTTCTGATACTTCAGTGGACCATCCCACTGATGAAGTCCCTAGGAAGAGAAATTGCAAAAGGAGGCACTTGGACTCGCTTCATGAGTCAGTCACTGATGATACTGATTTTGATGAAGGAGAGTGGTTCCCAAAATCACCACCCCAATGACGTCTCATTTGTAGATATTCTTGAGATCCTAAAGCAGAAGGGTGGTTGGTCTTTCTGAGATCCTTCTCCAGAAGAATCAGTATTTCTGCAGGCCTTTGGAGCTGGCCCGCTTACCTCCTGGGTTACTCTGCTCGCTGATGAGTTCATTGACTTGGTCTGTAGGTGGGCATGTAAGGAACCTGATTCAGTTGAGCCAGTACCCAAAAGACCAGACTGGATTCTGGCTCCACCAGTAGCAATTGAATTCTTGGGGTAAAGGGGCCAGTAGATGCCATGGGTCATGGTGGCAACTACAAACAAGGAACTTGGTGAACAGAGTTCCATTTTCCATTCCCGTAACAGAGAGTGTACAGATGTTTGAAGTGTTATTATGCTTCAGCGACCTCTGAACTCAGATTGCTGAACTATCTGGCACATTTTACGAGACTTCAAAGAGACTTGATTAAAGAGCTGTCAAAATCTCTTTCTGGAACTGACACTGGTGAGGCTCAGTCTTCAATAGCCTCTCAGATGGCTACCCCATAAGCTATATCTAATTCGTCCGTGAGACTAATCTCACATGCTGCAAGAAGGCACCTCAAGGGCAGCAGGTTCAAGTATTTTCATCAGGAGACATGTCTGGATGCATCTGTGTGATTTTGCAGAGCCCTTTGAGTCCTCATTTCTCAATGCTCGTTTTGACAGTACTTCTTTGTTTGGCCCCACAGTGAAGGACACACTCTCCAGGTGTGAGAAAGACGGAAAGATCCTCTTTGCAGTGCGCATGATTTTTTGACCTCTCAAAGGATCTTCTCCAGGAATCAACAGGAAGGTCGAAGGCATATCTCTCAAACTCTTAGTGCAAGAAATAGGGACATATTTTAAATATTGCTCATAAACTTAGAAAGTTGCTAGAGTAATGGTTTGTATTAACATACATTTTCTGAAGGACATGCAATCTGAAACTCAAATATATGTCATTATTTAGTGACTTCGGTCCTAAGATCATTCCAGTGATTTGTCAGAAAACCACAAATTTTATGAAGAATAGAAGAAAAATATGAGACAAAAATCTGGACATTCTGTGAAAAATCTGTTCATTTGAGAGGTATGGTAGAAAATTGTGGTTCAGAAAGTCCCAGGGTCTTTTCCAGGACACACATGGAGGTAATTTCCCCCAGAGTTAGAGGGGGGAGCTACAGTGGACGATGACACCCCTGTGGCAGAGGAGGCCCACAAAACCAGGGGCTACAGATTCTTTTTCCGACAGATCTTTTCAGCACTCCTGAAAGGAGTCCCGATTGCCCACCTTTGGAGGCAGTCCGGGTCACTTACTCTGCAACAGAGAGCTTGACTACATATAACAAAAACTAATTGCATGCAGAGGCTTATTTCCAGAGGTTATATAATTCCCTTTTCTCTACCTCATCCATTTGTAAGAACATTTCCCAATGTTCCACCCAATCAGAGGAAAGCAGCAGCACTAGAAATTCCAAAGCTGCTAAGAAAAGGAGTCATCCAAGAGGTCCCACCAGACCATATGGAATCCAGAACTTAACTCGAGAATCTTTTTAGTACCAAAGAAAACAGGGGACTGGAGACCAGTTTTAGATCTCAGTAGATTGACAAGTCAGTTTGACATACAAATTTCTAATTGGTCATGGTTCAGTTCATTCTGCCCTTTCTGGGCAAGGATGACTGAATGTGCTCGATAGACCTTCAGGATGTGTACTATCACTAAAAATGAACAGACAACCTAGAAAGTACTTATGCTTCTGGCTGGGAGCCAGTCACTGTCAGTTCAGAGCACAGCCCTTTGACCTCATTGCAACCTCCAGGGTGTTCACCAAATGCATGGTAGTAGTAGCAGCTCACTTGAGACTGCATGGATTCTGAGTTTTTCCATATCTAGACAGCTGGCTCATTACCGCCCAACCATGCATATATTGCTTAGAATATAAATTATGACGTCTCGCTTACAATTGCCCCAAACATTAAAATTCATAGGGGCTGTGTTCAATACGGTTTTCATGGTAGGTTCTCTTCCTGATAAGGAAGCAGGTCAGAAAAATAATTTGCAGCACTGGAATTTCAGCCCAATTGATTCTGCAAGCTCTTGGATCAATGTCAGCAGCAATAATTTTAGTTCTTTAGCAAGATTCCACATAAGAATTATGCAATGGTTGCTAGCAATACAATGGTCAGTGCTCTCTCAACTCATGTCAGTGAAGATAAGAATAACTCAGGTATGCAGAAGATACCTTTGCTGGTGGATGCGGTCACAACAGGTATTACCAGACCATCCTTTCATCCTCCCTCAGTTCAAGGCTATAGTCATCAAGGACGCTTCCCAGATTGGGTGGATGGGGGGGGACATTTTCTGGGGAAAACAGTCCAAGGCATTTGGTCCTCCAAAGAAGCCAACTTGCATGTCATTGTTCTGGAAATTACAGCAGTGCTTTTGGTGTTGCAGTTATTCCAAGACTTTCTCCCTCGCAGAAGAATCCAGACAGACAACATGTCAGTAGTCTAGTATATTCTTAGGATCATATGGGATTACTAGGCTATCTAACCAGATGTCATTTTAAACCTAGCCATTTCAACTCAATGTAATTCCATAGAAGTGCTGGTCAGTATTCAAGATTGCATTTAGTAATGACTCCCCATGTCCAGGAGGGTTGTGGGCACTATCCCTAGTTAGAATGTACAGCGCCCCATCCACTCGTCCAGGTTTCTCTTGAACAATGTCATACAGGTGTCTGTTTTACATGAATTGGTAACCTGTTCCAAAGACATGGCTGTTGCTGGGAGATAAATCTATCCCTCTAGCATGTCCTGTTTAAGTCACAGGCCATATTTAAGTCCTTGGAACGGCTATCCCTAGACCCCTTTGATTTACGGATATGCAGCAAGTTCATTACGTTTGGGTCTTGGATTGCTCTGTAGGCCAGGCATAAGTCTCCCCTAAGAAGTCTATATGATACAGAGTATAGTGACAGGGACTTTAGTCAGTCTGTGCAATGCACATGCTGGAGCCCCTTGATTTTCTTTGTTAAAATCCTCTGAGGTCTCTCTAATTGCTGAAAGTGCATAGTATGGTACATGCCAAATGGAGCATTATACTCCATTATGTGCCAGATAAGAGCCAAATATGGGGGGGGGGGTATAACTTTTTTGTTTTCGAGGCAATGACTTTAGTAATCAAGTGTGCTACGTGGAAAGATTTCCTTACTACAGTAGAAAGATGGTGATCAAATTTAAGGTTGCAGTCAACCTGTGATCCCAGGTCCCTTATCACTTCATGATTACTTAGGGTATTGTTCTTGATTTGGTAGAGTGAAGGGACATTGTTTGTGCTGAAGAGAATGATGATTTGAGACTGTGACTAATACACCAGTCGTTGGTCTGCGTGAGACCCTCATGTAGTATACGGACATCATTTGGGGATTCATTGATTGCACCTAGTTTGCAGTCGTCTGCAAACTTGGTCAGCAGTAACCCCTTAGTTTTGACCTGAACTTCTGAGTAGTATATACCAAACAGTAGGGGGCCCAGCACTGACCCCTGTGGCACTGGTAACAGATCTGCTGGTTGATGTGGAGTCACCCATTTTAATAGTTTGTGTCCAGTTTGTGAGCCAGTTGGCAACCCATCTTACAACGAAGGGGTTTAGATTCAGTTTGCTAAGTTTATTGGTAATGCCTGAATGTGGGATGATACAAAAGCCTTTGCCAAGTCGAGGTATGCTGTGTGCATAGATTTACCCTCATAAATGGCCTTGGTCACACTTTCAAAGAAATCCATCAGATTTAACAGGCAGGACCTGCCCTTTACGAAGCTGAATTGGGTGGGAGCCAAGGTTTGGAAGTCACCTATGTCTTTATTTATGAGGTCCATAATGATACGTTCCGTGGCCTTACAGATGAGGCTGGTCAGCATCTGGGTCTGTAATTTCCTGGGATTGTTGCTAGGCCACCTTTGTGGAAGGGAATTACTGTAGCTGTTCTCCATTCCACAGGAAGAAAGCCTGTGGTTAGGCTATGGTTGAAAAGGGTACTTGGTGGTGATGCTTGTTCTTGTTTTAGTCTGTTTAGAAGACAGCCTGGGATGTCATTTGATCCCAGAGAGGCTGTGACTTTTGCCTTGGACAGGGCTTTGAGGATCTGCTCTTCAGATATGTTGGGTGGGGTGGGGGTGGGGGGTTTGTTGTAAGTTAGAAGGAGATAAGGGAGTGAAACTTTCACCAAACCTATCCGCTAGCAGGTTTGCTGTCTCTGTGGGGTCAGTGTGTGTGATACCATTGGCCTCTAGATCTGCACATGCTTGGGTCCTACTCTTTAAGTTATGTACATAGCTGTAAAAGGCCCTGTGATTATCCTTGGCAGTACTTGCTAGGTTTCCCTTAAAGGAGCTCTTGGAGGGTTTGACAAGTTGTCTTAATTGCCTTTTGAGCCTGAGAAGGGTGCTTTTCCATTGTTGGGGCCTTGCATTTGATGTCCTTCAAGGATGCATCTGCAGTCATCACATATGGGTTGTCCTGCCTCAGGCAGCCCTTCGGTCGGCCGGATTCCAAAGTCTGGGTCTGGCCTCGGCTGATGTCGCACTTTCCCCAATGGTGTCTGGGGTATAAAAGCATCAGCCGATGCCATTTTCCCCAGTCTTTCTTGCCGCGTGGTGCCTGAAGCAGAAGCAGTTCGCAAGTGCCTGTCGGCCAGCTCCTGTGATTCAGCTACCAAAGACTTCGAAAAAGCTAAGTACCCCGTTGGGGACTCTTTCTTGCCTCAGCCGATGTCAGATAAAGTTAATAATTGTTTAACTTGTGGGAAACAAATACCTCATAAGGATTTCCACTCTTACTGCCTCCCCTGCCTAGGCCCAGACCACGACGTCTCGGCCTGTTCAGCCTGTGCTTCCTTCAACCGACGAACTCTTAGACGTCGGTCGGAGTTTGCAGAGGAATTCTTTGGGGCTAGTTTTGCTTACAAGATGCCGTCGGAGACTCCGACTTCGCATTTAGTTAAGAAACGGAAGGACAAGGACCGACACGCGGGCCGTGGTTTCGGCTGAAACCACGGTCAGGCCTACCGCGAGTGTCTCGGTCTCAGCTGAAACGAGTCCTTGGTACTTCCGATTACGAGCAGCAACCGACTACCTCAGCCCCGGAGGCCCCGGCCGAGTCGGTTATTGAATTACCTACTGAAACTGGTGTCCAGGAACCTTCCGACACCATTCCTTTAGACAAATCTACTCCTGCACGTGGTGCAGCCAGACCTCCTGCATCCATGTCCATTAAGGCTTTCTCTAGGGCTAAAGCTGCTAAACATTCTAAAGCTTTGCCTCCCAAGGTTACCTCTCAGAGACCCTCTACTGGCTCACAGATTCTTAGCTTAGCAGAGGATCTTATCTCCTTAATTAGAGGTTCTCAACCTCATCCGGACAGGGGCTCGCAACCACCTCCAGACAAAAGGCCCAAGGTTGAGCCCTCTGACCCCCACTCCTCAGATGAGTCCTCTGATGGCTCTACTCTGTCAGACCACCAGGAGGAGGCTTATCCGGCCTACGAGGATTCTGATGCTGAAGAATCTATTCCCTCGGCCTCCCCTCCTGAAGAGTTTTCCTTTGGAGAGACATTACACTCTATGAGAGAACATTTTCAATGGCAGGGTCAGGAATTCTCTGATTCTAGAAAGAGATTAAGGACCTTTTTACATTTACCTCAGCATAGGCCTTTAGCTATACCTCCTGTTTTGAATGTCATTGATGATGTGTACTTTGATGCTAGTACAACCCCTGACTCTCTCCCTCCGGCTCCTGCCAAACCTGATAGGTACTACAGGGTCCCGGACTCACATCTTCACCTGTATAAGGCCCACTCTGCTGACCCAGAAACTATTTCCCAGGGCCCAAAAGGGGTTGCAGCTGCCACTGCTTGAAATCCTCTACCCTCTGAAAGGGAGTCCAGAGCTTTAGAGAGATGGGGTAAAAAAGTGTATACTTCTGCAACTCTTTCCATGAGGGCATTAAATTGTCAATTTCATATGATACAGTACCAAGAGTATTTTTTAGATGAATTGCATAAGAAATTGGGCTATGGTCACAAAGGGAGCTACGCATGCACATAAACCAAAAGGAAATGCTGGCAGTGATACATGCAATCGAGGCCTTCAAACTTTTTCTTCATCAAGGCCACCTACTCATAAGGACAGACAACACCACAGTTATGTGGTACATAAACAAGCAAGGAGGCACCCATTCCTACCCTCTTTGCAGACTGACAATGAATCTATGGGAACTTTCCTTGAAACTCAATATACAGTTGCAGTCCCAGTTCGTGCCAGGGAAAGACAATATACTGGCAGACAGCTTAAGCAGAAATATCATGGATGCACACAAATGGATGCTGCACCCAGACATCTTCTTACTCATAACACAATCATGGGGAAGGCCGGAAATAGATCTGTTCGCCTCCCCCCACAATCATCAACTGAAGAAATTCTGCTCAAGGACATACCACCCACAAACATGGAAATTGGATGCTCTCTCTTTCAGCTGGAAAGCTCTAACAGTGTATGCTTTTCCACCTCTCCCATTAATGACCAAGGTCTTACTGAAGATCAGAACAGAGCAGCCCAGAGTGATTCTGATAGCTCCAAACTGGCCAAGACAGCACTGGTACCCACTGTTAAAGAGCATGTCACATACGAAACCGTGGCCTCTCCCCCTATGGCCACTTCTACTGACACAGCACAATTTCAAGACTCTGCATTCCAACCTGAAAACCTTGCAACTAACTGCCTGGAAAATACCTTGACTCCTCCTCAGGATAAGCTATCCCAGAGAGTGAAGGATATTATTATGGAAGCTCGCCGGCCTTCCACAAGGAAGGCATATTCAGCAAAATGGAAAAGATTTCACACTTGGAACACAACGGGCCTAGATGTGACAGTGATGAGCATGGCACATATATTGGAATATTTGGCAGAATTGTTCCACAACGGCCTGTCTTACTCTTCCATTAAGATACATGCCTCAGCAATTTCAGCAGAATACAATGTTGATCCACCTGTCTTCTCTCATCCTCTCCTGAGACAGTTTCTAAGAGGAATCAGAAACATCAATCCTCCAAGGAAACCACCTCTATCTACTTGGGACCTTAACTTCGTGTTGGAAAAACTAACACTTCCTCCCTTTGTACCAGCAGCATCTGCAGATCTACAGTTTCTGTCTTGGAAAACTGCCTTCCTTCTGGCCATAACCTCAGCAAGAAGAGTATCTGAGTTACAAGCTCTAATGGCAGTACAGCCATTTCTTATTTTTCATCAGGACAGAGTTTCATTGAGAACCAATCCTACATTTATGCCAAAGGTGGTATCCAGGGTATCTTTGAACCAAGCTATTCACTTGCCTACATTCTTCCCACAACCACAAAATAAAGGGGAGAAACTTCTGCACACCCTGGACATCGACAGTTGTGCTACTACTTGGACAGAACTAAAAGTTACAGAAAGACTGACCAGCTGTTTGTAGCATATGCTGCTGGGGCACAAGGAAAAGCAATTTCCAAACAGACAATTTCAAAATGGATAGGAAATTGCATTCGTTTTTGTTACTCCTTTCATGGAAAAACTGTGCCAGCTAACATTAGACCTCATTCCACGAGAGCCACAGCCACCTCCACAGCCTTCCTAAGAGGGGTGGCTACCAAGGACATTTTAGAAGCTGCTACATGGAGCTCCATGCATACATTTGCCAAGCATTACAATTTACCGTTATATTCCAGATCCAGAGCAGGCTTTGCTACGGCAGTCCTGCAGGGTATTTTAGCTGCACCATCCTTTACTTAGTACCTCCACCCCCAGATTGGCTATGGTATTCTACCCATATGTGATGACTGCAGATGCATCCTTGAAGGACATAGTACAGTTTTGTACCTACCATAAATGTAGATGTCCGATAGGCATGCATCTGCAGTCAGGTTTACCCTCCCTCCTTCCCCTCTGTGGTATTTTTTGGGTGCTTACCCCTTTTATAGTGGTATTTCTTGGGTACTTACCCCTCTTATAGCTAGCTGGGGGGATCTATTATGGTGCATTTGTTTTTATAGTACTGTGCATGTTTGGATTTGTTTTTAAAATGCATCTCTCCAAATTTTAGCCTTCCTTAGAGGGCACCTGGCATCTGGGGCAAGAAAAACTGAGGAAAATGGCATCAGCTGATGCTTTTATACCCCAGACGCTCTGACGTCGGGGAAAGTGCGACATCAGCCGAGGCCAGACCCAGACTTTGGAATCCGGCCGACCGAAGGGCTGCCTGAGGCAGGACAACCCATATGTGATGACTGCAGATGCATACCTATCGGACATCTACATTTATGGTAGGTACAAAACTGTACTTTTTCTTGGACAGCAACTTTTTGTGTTTATTGTAGAGTTTGCTGATGCTGGATGTCCACCATGACAGCTTGTTTGGGCTTTTGGGTTTGATTCTTTCTGGTACTGCTGAGTTTATACACTTATGCAAGTGATTGTACAGTGCTTTAGTGTAAGCTTCAGCGTAGTTACCACTACCAGCTTGGGGTGGGACTTGGAATGCATTTATTCCTTCACCTAGGGAGGTATAGTTTGCCATGGTGAAGCTTTTTAGTTTGATTTCACCCTTTGTGAGTTCTGGTGTTAGTGTCAGTTTGAAGGTGATTGATTTGTGGTCAGTTTTAACTAATGAGGGTCCAGCAGTTGCAGCAGTGTACCTGTTTGATATGTTGGTTTGAACCAGATCTAGAATGTTTGTTCCTCTTGTCGAGGTATGAACAATTTGCTCCAGGGCATTTGAATTGACTAAGTCAGGGACTTTTGTCCTAACGAGTTCGGGCTACCATAGGTTTCCCAGTTGATGGTGGGATAATTGAAATCCCCCATAACCAGTTGTTTTTCTTTAGGCTTTTCCTGGTTAGGAGTCGCCACAACAGAACTCCGGTCTGCTAATGATTGGCAGTGTGTTCGTAAAACTTGGAACCAGATCTTATCTCCTATGTCGAAAATCCTCAGAGTGTGGCAATGGGTGATATCTTCCAACTGCTTTCTGAGAAGTCCAACATGATAGCAGACAAACTGAGCTGGTCCGTCTTACTGCCTCACGAATGGTCTCTCAACAACAAAGTGACGGATATAATTTTCAGTTAGTAGGGCCAGACTTGCTGTGATCTTTTTCCCTCTCCCCTGAACAACAAGTGTAGCAGTTTTTTTTGCACTAATCCGTCCAATGGGGAATAACCAAGGGGTACTCTACTCCATGATTGGCCCCCTGGTCTTTCTGTATGCTTACCCTCTGACCCCTCTAATTCCCAAATTCCTGCAGAAAGCAGCCCAGCTGAAGAACAAAGTCATCCTCATTGCACCATACTGGCCTTGACAGCTTTGTTTTGCCTTCCTTTGGCCTCACCTACAGTATCCACCTTGGATTCTGGATCCAACTCCAGCATACAGGGCCGCCAAGAGAAAATCCAGGCCCCGGTACAAAGAAGTTGTGTGGGCCCCCCTTATACAAAATTCTACACACATTTAAGTGTGTATATTATTATTTATTTCTAATTCTAACAATCGTAGATTACATTGATACATTTAGATAAGTATGTATAGGTATAAATGTAAAATGTCTTATATGTGGAGCTTTTCTCCCCGGGACTCCACTGAAAATGGGCACTTCTGGCTCAGCTGGACTCGCCCGGCAAACAAATGCAAATAAATAAATAAATAAAACTTTTGCATCTAAGACAACAGCTGTAGAGCTAATAATGAACCTTGACATTTTTTTCTGTTTTTATTCCCTACTTAATTTAATGGATGAGAGTATGAGTAAATCATTGTTTACCAGTAGACTAAATTACAAGGTTAAACAAAATTATATATATATATATATATATATATATATATATATATATATATATATATATATGTGTGTGTGTGTGTGTGTGTGTGTATTTAATATACAATCTTTGAAATTATTTAAATTGTGCATGCTTCTCCTCCCCTGTGCCATTTCCGGTTCTGTCCAGCTGTCACAATATGTCATTACCTTTTTTTTCATTTCACCCTCCCTCCCCCCATATGTTATGACATTATGCATTAGGGCCAATCCCTTTCCTGTCTCCATTTTTGCCTTACTCGTTTTTGTTAACCTTTTCATTGTTTGCCTCCTTAGCTTTTCCCCGTTTTAATATCTTATGTGCCCTTTCCTTCTCCCTCAGTATAACGTATAGCATTGGCTTCTCCTTTTGGACATGATGGTTGCCTCTTCCTATTTTACTTTGTAATCTTGTCCCCTTGACCAGCATTTCATACTCTCTTCACACACTGAGACCTCATGCATCCCACTACAGTTAATCTAGTACCTCATGCTATCCTTCAAACTGACCTCCACTTAAGTATTTACTACCTACCTGGTTGTTGGTGCTCAAACAGATTTTTTATCTACTATTACTAGAATACCTCAAAGTAATGCCTTAACTAAAAGCTTAAATGGTTCCATCAGTATTTGCTGAGAGGCACTATGCTCTTTTTGTGTTGACTTAGATTGTTATTTTAGACAGATAGCACTCCAGTATTTCAACTCCAAACCTCACAAGTTCTATTTCCCTGTTAGCCCACATTAGTAAGCATGTAGAACCATGGATTTGCACTTTACAACTGTCACTGTAGTCAACTTGGTTGAAATAGATATCTCTAATCAATGCAGTAATAGTCTAATTTTTATTCTTTGAAATTAACTGATAAAGAGGCTGTGTAAATGTCCTAACACTTGCAGGCTTGATCTTATCATTGGGTAAAAAACAGAGAAATTTATTTTTAACATAACACTTGCATGAATGTTTAAAGGTGAACCTTAATATTTGAAAAAAAAAGTCTGAAAAGTGTTTCAAGTCTAAGAGCATTCTGAAATGAAAACACTTTCTACAGTTAAACAGACCAAATCTTATTTTTCTTAATTATCAGTTCAAATAGCATCACAAATTCAATAACTGGTTTACACATTTAGATAACATTACTTAAATGACATTCAAAAAAACTGGTGAATAATTTCTCCAAATACTTCAGCATAATTGCAATTAATGTTAACAACAAAGTTTTCAACTCTAATATGTTTTCATAATTAATAAGTACTGTATTTCACCTTTGTCTTAATATAGCATCATTTTTATGCTCATCATATTGCCAGTCCACCAATATTATTAACATTCATAATAGTTGGCAACAGGGAACTGAAGCTCTCTACTTACATGATGCAGCTGTATTTTACCAAAATGTCTTATGTATGTACTTACGATTTAACAGGTAGCAATACAGCAGCTTATTTATTCCTGGTGCATTTCCAGTTTTTACTCGTTGTTATTATTCTCTTCAAATGACCATGAACGGCAACACTGGAAAGAGAAATCAAGCAACTGTGCAGGCGCGAACAACTGTGTTAATCAACCACAAGGCGCCAACGCGGAAATCTCATTCTTTTCTTTTTTTTTAATAGTGAGTGGCGCGCGTGTCCATGCATTTGTAAAATACTACTACTACTACTACTACTACTACTACTACATAATTTATCGGGCTTCATTGGGCCCCCTTGAGCTTCACAGGCCCTGGAGCGATGTACTGGCTGCACTCCCCTCTGCTCGGGCAGTATGACCCTGACCCTGAGTAGCATCCTGCCCTCACCAAGAATGATACCTCAGTATAAAGAAAAAATGATCAGTTTCAACAATTGGCTAAGCTTCTGGTGTCATTCAAAGGGGATCCAGTGTCTGTCAGCCTGGGATGACATGCTCGACAAGCTGCGTTGCTTCGCAAGAGATGGCTTGCACCTCTCACCCCTATGCTTTCGAATACTGGCCAAGGCTCTTACTGCTCCCATAGTGCCTTTTTTAGGTAAGGCTCAAAATTTAAACCCACCTCCTTATGCAGCACAATTAACAAAAAACTGAGGGTTATGCTACTCAGTGCCAGGATTTTAAATCTCAAAATGCACGCGCTCGAAGAACTCCTCAGTATGGAGAACGTCGACATCTGTGCAGTAACTGAAACCTGGTTCAAGGCTCCAGAGAGCACCCCAGCACTACCGGGCTACAACTCATACCACACGTTTCAGCCACAGAACACGGACCGAAACACAAAAGGAGGGGGTGTATCCATATTCATCAAGGATACCTACACCTCCAGGTTAGTGGCGCAGCATGATACCTCTGAGATCATCAATGTGCAACTAAAATCGGGCAAATCTGCAATGCAAATTGTGGCCTGCTACAGATCACCCTCCATGACCCAGGACCACCACTCCACCTTTCTGGAGACACTGGAAAACATGAAGGTCCTGCCGAACACCCTGATATTGGGCGATTTCAATTACCCTACCATTAACTGGGAAAACTACTCGAGTACAAACTCCCAGGCCCTCCTGGAATTCATCAACTCAAATCCCTGGATCAGCTGGTAAACTCCCCTACCAGAGGTGAAAACATATTGGAGCTGATGAGGGCAAGGCAGTCCATACAGCCTACCTGGACTTGGCTAAAGCCTTCGACACAATACCCCACTCGGGGATCATAGAAAAGCTAAACAGCTTAAATGTAAATCCATATGTCACAAGATGGGTTGCAAACTGGCTAAAGAACAGAACCCATAAAGTCAAGATTGCGGGAGCCATGTCAGACTCAAAGCCAGTCACAAGTGGTGTCCCACAGGGCTCTGTCCTGGGACCCCTCTTGTTCGGCATTTACTTCTCAGATGTGAAAGCAAACATGGGAGGGTTGTGGCTGACAAAGTTTGCAGATGACTGCAAACTAGGCGCCATAGTCGATACACCAGCTGACACATACATCCTACAGAAAGGCCTCACCGAAACGGACAACTGATGCGGAAATCACGGCCTTAAACTGAATGCCAAGAAGTGTATAGTCATCCCCTTTGGGAAAAACAAAATACCCACAAATTATCACATAGACAGTAACCCACTGAGTACCGAAAAAGTAATCAGAGACCTGAGGACCCAAGTTGATAGTGACCTCTCATTTGACACCCACATTGCCAAAGTGGTTAGAAAGACTTTCTACCTTGCCCACCTTATCATGAAGGGGTTCACATCCAGATCAAAGGAGGTCATCGTGCCCTGTACTCCTCCCTTATCAGGCCCATGATTGAGTACAATGCCCCATTTGGTATGTACCTCACCCGGCACTTACAACAGCTGGAGAGACCCCAGAAGTACCTCACCAAGAGGATCAAGGGTTTCCAACATATGTCATATGCTGCCAGGCTAAAGAAACTCCAGCTCTATTCAGTAGCATACTGCCTGCTCAGAGGTGATCTGTGCCTGACATACAAGGCCATGTCCAACCAGGAATTGATGGACATGCTCCACCTCAAAAAATCAAAATCCATAAGAACCACGAGAGCCAAAGATTTAAACCTCAGTACAAACATGAATAGAACATGCTGGAGGGACAGATTCATAACTCAGAGGCTTCCCATACTCTGGAACAAAATCCCAGACGATGTTAGGCAGTTCCCCTCACTGACTCTCTTCAAGAGAAATCTTGACGAGTGGATGGGAGTTCGTAGGTTTACCCCAGGGGTCACCCCTGTATCGCTACTTAACAGAGGCACAGTAAACGAATTTTAATAAGTAAGGGGGTCTTCAATGTGTCACTACTAGACGAAGGCACAGTTTTCTAAATTTATTCTATACACCTTAGTACCACTACATGGGGTGGCGAAAGCCACATCTCTAGGGTTAGGCTTGCAAATGCCTCAGGGCAGATAGCCTAGTACTAAACTATGAAACTATGAAACTATGGTTATCTCCAACATGGGCGACAGGTGTTCCACACCAGAGGTCATCCCGTCAGTGGTTAGATCAGACCATAAACTAATCTCTCTGGATGTCCACACCCCACCACCACCCCCAACTAAGGAAACCACAGTAAAAAACATTTCTAAAGCAAACTTCACCTTACTTAAGACTGAGGTGGTAAGTTTCACAGCCCCCATGCTAAAGGATAACGCTGCCCAAAATGCAGAAACCTTTACAAATGTACTCTGTGAGCACCTACAAGGATGCATGGATCATGCCATCCCTAGCAATACCAAGACTCACTCCTCTAAGAGAAGTAAACCAGTTTGGTGGACCCCTGCCATAAACAGGCTGTACAATAGAAGGAGGAAACTAGTTCAGAAAAAAATCAAATCCCAAGAAGGAAAGACATCCCTGATCAGTATCAGTAAGAAACTAAGGTCCCTCATAAAATCATCCAAGGCTAACTTCGAAAGAAAAATAGTCAAGGATTCAAAAGCTAAACACAAAGCCTTCTTTAGATATGTTAAGAATCTAAGTGTCAACTCGCCGATATGCACTGAACTAGTGCAAAATAGCACAAAATATACTGAACCCACTGATATTGCCAGCATTCTGGCAGATAGATTCAGTGCAAACTTCACCCCCCACCCCCAAAAGGGCCCACAATACCAGAAAAGTATAGTGTCCCAGAAATCACAGATGCACAGGTGAAAACAGCCATTTCAAAAGCCAAAAACACAGTGTCAATGGGGCCAGATGGTGTCCCAGGCTGCGTCTTGCACGAACTACAGAACAAACTAACCCCCCACCTAAACACGCTGTTCAACCTCAGCCTCTCCACAAGCTATGTGCCCATAGAATGGCACACAGCAATGGTTATTCCTCTCCACAAAGGAGGGGCCAAAACTGACCCTGGTAACTATCGCCCCATAAGCCTGACTAGCCTGGTCTGCAAGGCTATGGAGCACATCATCATGGAACTCATTAACAAAGACATTGGGAACCTCCAAACACTTGACTCAACCCAGTTAGGCTTTGTTAAGGGCAGATCATGCCTACTAAACCTGGTTGACTTCTTCGAGACAGTCACCAAAGCCGTAGATGAGGCTAAGGTGGTTCACACAGCCTATCCTGATCTCGCCAAGGCTTTCGACATCATCCCCCATTCTAGAATTATAGCTAAACTCACTAAACTAGGTATACATCCCTACATCACAAGATGGGTTGGCAACTGGCTGACTGACAGAACCCACACTGTAAAAGTTGCAGACTCCAAATCTGACCTCAAACCAGTGACAAGTGGAGTACCACAGGGTTCAGTCCTGGGACATCTCCTGTTTGGTATCTACTTCTCTGAAGTACAGGCTAACACAGAAGGCCTCTGGCTAATGAAGTTCGCAGATGACTACAAACTAGGAGCCAGAGTCAGGTCCCCAAATGATGTGGACATCCTACAGAAGGGCCTAGCTGAGACAGATGCCTGGTGTCAGAGCCATGGCCTCAAGCTCAATGCCAAAAAGTGCAGTGTCATCCCCTTTTTTAAAAACTTTGTACCCATGAGCTACCACATAGGCAGCAATCTACTTAACACCGAATTGTGTGATAAGAGATCTTGGGACCCAGGGGGACAGTAGTCTCTCCTTTGATAGTCACTTTGCCACAGTCGTCAGGAAGTCCTTCTACGTGGCACACCTCATCATAAAAGGGTTCTCATCCAGGAAAAAAGAGGTCATTGTTCCCCTCTACTCGACACTCATTAGACCCATTATAGAGTACAACGCCCCTTTTGGAATGTACCTCACAAGACATCTGCAACAGCTGGAAAGACCACAGAAGTACCTCACAAAGAGGATTATTGGCTTCAAACAAATGCCCTACACTGACCGTCTCAAAAAAACCCAGCTTTACTCCGTAACATATCGCCTACTCTGAGGTGATCTCTGCCTAACATATAAAGCTATGTCAAATCCAGAGCTGTTGGACATGCTACACCTAAAGAAATCCCAATCCCTCCGAGCTACATGCACTAGGGACCTAAACCTTGTCACCACAATACACAGGACATGCTGGAGGGATAGATTCCTGCCCCAGAGACTTCCCATACTCTGGAACAGGCTACCCATCTATGTCAAGCAAAGTTCTTCATTAGCAATCTTCAAGAAAAATCTTGATGAGTGGATGGGAAATAGGAAATACACAATGGGGATCTTTTCTATGTCTCTCCTCGACAGTGGCACAGGAAAATAACTTTCATGGGTGGCGTAAGCCAGGGACCTTGTTGGCTAGGCTTACATAGGCCCTTGGGCCGATAGCCTAGTACCTACCTATGAACCTATGAACAAACTTCATCAGAATAAATACAAAAACTTGAAACCACCCATGTTAGGTAGTCCAATCTCACATTCATTTTTCATATGGGTTCGGAGCCAATCTTCGGCTCTGACTCTACCGATTTTCAAGCTCGAAGACTTCTGGTTGGCTCGTGGCTAAGCCGGAATCCCATGGTGCACCAGTACATTCCCCAGATCTCGTTTGCCATGTCGACGAGTTCGGATGTGCTTTTCTTGGCTCTGACTAAGTTCTTGCAAATTTTCATTATTCTAGATGTTCTTCATCTCACATTGCTGCAGTCCTTACACTTGGGTAGTCCGCTGTCCTCGGTCGGCCCGAATATCAAAGTATAAGGCTGACGTCGGTCAAGGCACATTTGACTGACATCAGAACGTCAGGGTACAAATGCGCATGACCGACGTCATATCCTCAGTCTTTTTTGCCGCATGGTCCGATGCAGAAGCAGTATTGCAAGTGCCGGTTGGCGTTCTGAAATTTTTCGAATTCGGAGTTTCAGACCGAGTCAGAGTTGGCTAAGTACCCCATTGGGGAATATTTTAGTTTTTTCTTGCCTCAGTGGTTTACCGGATGTCAGAAAAAGTGAATAATTGTATTTCTTGTGGGAAACAGATACCGCATAGAGACTATCATACTTTGTGTATTCCTTGTTTAGGGCCTGAGCACGATGTGGTTGGGTGTCGCTCTTGTGCTAGATTCAATAAACGCACTATAAAGAGGAGATTAGATTGTGCCAGGTTAGTCTTCGGGAAGCGGTGCAATTATAAAATGCCGTCGGATGCTCGGCCCGGCTTCAAGAAGCGCAAGGACAAAGCAGTTAAGCCTAGGTTGGAAGAACCGTCTGTACCAGACGCCGGTTCTTTAGAGGTGTCGGTGGAGCCGGTGGTCCCACCGGAGGTTTCTTTGGGATCCCAGGGAGAGACCTTGTTATTGCAGGATGTGGCCTCTCAGGAGGCAGGTCAGGGTGATGGGGCTTCTCAGGTTACTATACTCCCCTCCCTGCCTAGGGTGGTTAGGCCCTCTCCTTCTGTTTCCAAGGCTTCTCCTAGAGGCAGGCCAGGGTTAGCTTCAGTTGGTGTCACCCCTAGTTCTTCGGGAACTGTGCCCAAGAAGCATATGCTTAAAATGGCAGAGGATTTGATTACTTTGATTAGGGGTTCTTTGCCCCCTCCTGATAAGAGACCTAGGGTGGAGCCTGAGCTAGGGAGTCTTGAGCAGGCTTCGGATGTTTCAGAGTCTTCGGCTGAAGACTTGCAGGAGTACTCTCCTTATTCTGATTCTGATGTGGATGATTCTACTCCTTCTGCTTCTCCTCCTGAGGATTTTTCTTTTTCAGAAACTCTTCATTCCATGAGGGAGCATTTTAAGTGGGAAGGTCAGGACTTCTCTGATTCCAGGAAAAGGCTTAGGCAACTTTTGTTTTACCCCAGCATAGGCCTTTGGCTATACCTCCTGTTTTGGATGTAGTGGAAGATGTTTTACAGAGGCTTCTCTTAATCCTGATTCTTTGCCTCCTGCTCCTGTTAAACCGGATAGGTATTACAGGGTGCCTGAAGCTCATAAGTATCTTTTTAAGAGCCCTAGGGCAGACCCAGAAACTGTTAGCCAGGGGCCTAAAGGTGTTAAGGCTTCTGTTGTCAAGAATCCGGTTCCTGCAGATAAAGAGGCCAGGGCCTTGGATAGATGGGGAAAGAAAGTTTATACTTCTTCCACTCTAGCTATGAGGGCTTTGAATTGTCAGTTTCACATGTTGAAATACCAAAACTATCTCCTTTCACAATTGAAGTCTAAGGTTGATGCTCTGGCGGAAGGTATTGATTGTAAAGAGCTACAGGATTTAGTGCATGTTTCTGAACAGGTGGGTAAGCATTCTTTGCAATGTGGTTTTGATGCTGTACAGGCCTCGTCTAGGGTGGCTGCCACTGGGTCAGTTCTTCGCAGGCACGCCTGGCTGAGGATCAAAATTTATCTGACCATGTTAAAACAAGTTAGATGCTCCTTTACAATCTGATGTGTTGTTTGGTTCTCCTGTTGAGGCAGTTTTAAAGAAAATGGAAGACAAGGCTAAGTCTATGCAGACTGTTAAAGATTTTTTGCAGGTTCAGCCTCCAAAGTTTAGTAGAAATTGGCCTACTAAAGGGTGGACGTATCCTTCTTATGATTCCCAGTCTAGGGGTAGATCTAGGTGGTAGGGGCAGAGCTCAGGGCTCTTTCAGGCCTAGAACAGGAGTTCTCCTGCACAGTCTTCAGGTGAGGGCAGGGGTCAGTCCTTTCGTAAACAGACCCAATGACCTACCTTTTCAGCTGCCGGAGCCTTCTCGTTTGGCAGCACCTTTGGGAGGAAGGTTGGCACTTTTCAAAGAAAATTGGAGTTTAATTACCCAAGACAGATGGGTATTGGATATCATACACCACGGTTACAGGTTTTATTTCCATACCTTGCCTCCTTTCAGAGGCATGCCAGACGTTCCTCCTCAACAAAGAATAGAGGCTCACAAGCAAATTTCTCTGTTACTCCAACTAGGGGCCATACAGCGGGTCCCTATGCCAGAAGTGGGCCTAGGATTTTATTCTCGCCTGTTCCTAGTACCAAAGAAGGGGAACGTGGAGACCAATTTTGGATTTATCTATCCTCAACACTTATCTGGACATTCCCAAGTTCAAAATGTTGACGTTACAACAGCTTTTACCTCTGCTAGGCAAAGATCATTGGATGGTAACTTTGGATCTCAAGGAGGCTTACCTTCATGTTCCTATCAGACTAAGTTGCAGGAAGTATCTGCGTTTCGAGCTGGGACTTCTCACTATCAGTTCTCTGCATTGCCCTTTGGCTTATCTACTGCGCCCAGAGTGTTCATGAAAGTTCTGGCTCCAGTGATAGCTTTCTTCAGGCTAAAAGGAATACAGATCTATCCTTATTTGGACGATTGCCTGATTCTGGCTCAAGGAAGGGACGAGCTTCTTCATCATTTGGAATATGTGATAGCAGTGCTAAGATGCCTGGGGTATTCTGTGAACGAAATAAAGTCCAGTCTAGTACCCTCTCAGGACATGTGCTTTCTGGGTGTGAGACTGAATACAGCATCCCAGATGGCCTTTTTAACCCCGGACAAACAAAAGAATCTTTCCCTTTACTTCCATCGACTATCTCATCAGTCCGGGCTGACTGCAAGGACAGTCCTTCAAGCCTTAGGGTTCATGGCATCTTGTATTCTGGTGCTTCCCAATGCCAAACTGCATATGAGGAAGCTGCAATGGTATCTCAAAAATGTATGGACACAGCACTGCCAGGATCTGGACACTGTCATTCAAATAATACCTTGCATTCAAAAGGAATTTTTGTGGTGGGCTCAGGAATGTCACCTAAACAAGGGACTCTCTGTGACCCGGCCAGAGGCGAGTCAGATTTTAACGACAGATGCCTCAGACAAAGCTTGGGAGCTCATCTAAATGGAAAGTGGATACAAGACAAGTGGCCTGCCAGACTGCAACATCTACATATCAACCTGAAGGAGATGTTAGCAGTCCAGTTTGCATTAATAGCTTTCAAGGATTTACTTCTTCCAGGGCAGGTGTTGATTCTAACAGACAACACAACTGTCATGTGGTACATCAACAAGCAGGGGAAGCATTCTTATCCTCTATGCAGGCAAGCAATGATTTTGTGGGAGACTGCTCTCAGTTTACAGGTCAATCTTCAGGCAAGGTTTCTGCGGAGCACAGAACTCCTTAGCAGGTGCGTTGAGCAGACAAATTATGGATCCCCACGAGTGGAAATTGGATCCTCATGTATTTCAGAAATTGACAGTGTCATGGGGAACTCCAGACATAGATCTGTTCGCTTCTCCACTAAACCATCAGCTGCCAAAGTTTTGCGAAAAGGTTTCATCCCACAGCTTGGAAAGTGGATGCTCTTTCTTTCAATTGGAGCAATCTTCATGTGTATGCCTTTCCACCTCTGCCTCTCCTCCCAAAGGTACTTCTAAAAGTCAGACAGGACAAGCCAAGGATGATTTTAATAGCTCCAGATTGGCCTCGACAGCACTGGTACCCATTACTGAGAAGTCTGACGAGGAAGCCTCCATGGCCTTTGCCTTCGATTCCACACCTGTTGTCCCAGGAGGACAGTCATTTGCTCAATGTCAAACTTCACTCTCTTCACCTAACAGCCTGGCATATTCTGTTTTGAACCATGGAGGGTCTCAACTTCCACAACGAGTTTTGAATGTGATTTTGGAAGCTAGAAGGCCTAGTACAAGGAAAGTGTACGCAGATAAATGGAAGAGATTTTTATTTTGGAGTGCAGCAAAGGATTTTGATGTTTCTGAGCCTAATTTAACTATGGCTCTTCAATATCTTACTGAGTTACTGGACAACGGTTTGTCCTTCTCTTCTATTAAGGTTCATGCTGCAGCAATTTCAGCTCACTATGACTGTGACCCACCATTGTTTTCTCATCCTTTGTTCAAGCAATTTCTTAGAGGGGCAAAGAATATAAGACCCCCACGTAGAGCTCCTACTCCTGCTTTGGATCTCAATTTTGTGTTGGAGAAACTCACTCTACAACCTTTTGAGCCTGCAGCTAATACTGAGTTGAAATATTTATCATGGAAGACTGCCTTTTTGTTGGCCATTACCTCTGCAAGAAGGGTTTCTGAATTACAGGCCCTTATGGCGGTTGAGCCTTTCTTAATTTTCCATAAGGATAGGGTATCTTTACGTACTAATCCTTCCTTTATGCCTAAAGTGGTTTCTAGTGTGGCTTTAAACCAAACTATTCATTTGCCTACTTTTTATGCAAATCCCCAAAATAAAGGGGAAAAGATTTTGCACACTTTAGATGTACACAGGCAGTTGCGATATTATTTGGACAGAACTAAAGGGTTCAGGCAGTCTCAGCAGTTATTTGTTTCTTTTGCTTTGAGTTCTCAGGGCAAGCCTGTGTCAAAACAAACTATTTCTAAGTGGATTGGGTTTTGCATTACTTTCTGTTATTCCCATCATGGCAAGGAGATTCCAGCTGGGATTAGGCCTCATTCCACTAGGGCTACTGCCACTTCGACAGCTTTTTTGAGGGGGGTGGCAACCAAGGATATTTTGGAGGCAGCTACTTGGAGTTCAGTGCATACTTTCTCTAGGCATTATCACTTACCACTTTACTCTAAATCCAGGGCTGGTTTTGCCACTGCTGTTTTGCAGGGCATTTTGGCAGCTCCTGCTTCCTTATAGTTTGACCATCCTCCCTTACCTCTGCTTTGGGATTCTACCCAAGTGTAAGGACTGCAGCAATGTGAGATGAAGAACATAGTACAGTTTTGTACCTACCATAAATGTAGATGTTGAAGATCCACATTGCTGCAGTCCACCCTCCCTCCTTCCCTCTGTAGTTAGAGGTGGTTGTGTGGGTTGGGTTGTAAATATTGTATATTGTATATATTGTACATATAATTAGTGCAAGGGTGGTTGGTTGTTTGTTTGCTGTCTTTTGGTTTTGACCTTTATTTTTAGGGTCTTCTGACATCTGGGGCAAGAAAAGACTGAGGATATGACGTCGGTCATGCGCATTTGTACCCTGACTTTCTGATGTCAGTCAAATGCTTTGACCGACGCCAGCCTTATACTTGATATTCGGGCCGACCGAGGACAGCGGACTACCCAAGTGTAAGGACTGCAGCAATGTGGATCTTCGAACATCTACATTTATGGTAGGTACAAAACTGTACTTTTCTTTTGCATAGTTATTGAATGGTTTACTATTAAATGTGCGAATGCACTCCGTGCGAAAGGCGACCCCATCGACGCGTTTGCGCGAACCGAAAAACCGAAACCATTTCGCTAGCGAACCGAAACCGCGAAACTCCGACGATTGACATTACCGGCCGCGCAACACCTCCACACCCATGCTACCATGGGTCGGATGGGGGCGAAGTTTAGCTGTTCGCACATCTGGGCGTCGGTGTTGTGACATTCGCAGTTCCGCGTTCGGGCAATGCGCGTCGCACAAAACGGGATCGACAATTTGATAGTAAACCTTATTGAATATATACATTATAGGACTTTATCTTTATTATCTTGTGGTTGTGTGATGTTATTAGTGGTATCCTGTGTACCAGTAGTTAGGCACAAATGCACTTTACCTAAACCATTAGTTTTTGGCGGTTTCACCTTTTTTTCCTGTTATTTACAGTTAGGATTTACCTAAATTGCCTTGTGGCTTTGTGTGACTAGTATAGTAGTCTCCTGCAGTTCAGTAGTTAGACGCACTTGCCTTTTTTTTTTTTTGTGTAGAGAATTAGTTTGGCGAGTTCGCCGTTTTTAATCAATAGGGGCTGCTATTGATTATTTCCTGTCAAGCGATTATTGTTGACTGGTGGTCTTTAGCAGGGACCCGCTAAAGTCTTAACTTCTTACAGTTGTTAATTTGCTACCCTTGAGCATGTGTTTGTGTATGTGTTGTGCCTTCTTGGTCTGTTTGAATTAGAAGACTCGGTTCTTCACAGGTCTAGGTCCGTTTAACTTAGAGGACCTAGTCCTCATGTTGCTTCCACTGTATTTTATTTAAAATATTCTCCTGTGTGACTGAATCTGTCTAGTGTTTAGTATTAAATCTAGGTTTCTATCTTACACCAGGGTAGGCACGTTTAACTTAGAGGATCTAGTCCTCGTGTAATTTGTCTGCAGGGCTAGGCCCATATTAGTTAGAGGACCTAGTCCTCAGTCATTTCTTTCTCTTTCTTTTCCCTCTGATTGCTTGCGGGTTGCAATGTCTAAGAATAGCAAGGAGCACAAACCCTCTGGGTTTAAAAAATGTATGAAGTGCTCCCAGAAAATGTCTTTGACCGATGGCCACAGTAGCTATGTCTACTGTTTGGGAGCCATCCATTTGCAAGAATCATGTTTGTTCTGTCATGCTTTCTCTCCTAGAGTGCTGCAGGAGAGAAAGAACAAACTAATATTCAGGGGTCTTTTGAAGCCAACCTTTGAGGAAGCTTTGTCTGGTTCTTCAGCTTCTTTGTCTAAGTCTTCTAAGTCAAGATCTGACTCAAAATCTAAAGGTTCAAAAAGGCCTTCTCTGGCACTGGCTAGCATTTCGGAGCCACCTGCCAAATTAATAAAACCTGCCTCCTCGACTCCTCAGTCTTCGGAGCCGAAGGAGAGCACTGTGGTTTTGGAGTCGGTCACAGATACTTCGGTGCCAACTGCTGAATTCTTGCAAATAGTTGACTCTGCTTCTCGGAGCTAGTCTGTAGCGTCCCTTCTGGTCTCTTTGATGGTCAAATCTCCAGTGCCTGCTAGGTCGAGATCCCCAACCTTATCTTCCAGGAGTCTTTCGGAAGAAGATGTGGAGAGAGTAGTACTGTGACTCCTCAAGTCGTTTGCCCTGCCTACATTTTTGTTGGCTCCGACCCACTCGGCCCCAGAACCACTCAAACCAGTCTTGTCTCCATCCGTGATTCTTGCTCAGAGCCATGTTGATTTTTCGGAGCCAGAGTGCTTGTTACCAACGGAGGAACCCTCGGTTCCGGCTCCCCTTGCTGTTGCATTGGAGCCGAGTTCGCCTTCGACACGTTCGGCTCTGTCTGTCATGTCCAGGGACTGAAGCTTTTCTGTCGGCGCTGAGGGGGAAGTTTTGAATCGATCTTCTTCAGTTCCGAGCCTTCCTCTTGGTGGGTCCACCAGGGTGAGCTCGGACCCTGCATCTATCTCGGAGCCGATGGCTCTGGCTCCGGCACCATCCTTTGTCTCGGCGGAGCGGGGATGGTCTTCGGAGCCAGAGAGATCTGCTTTTGAGGTGATGAGGAGTGTGCTGTCACAATCTACAGCCCTTGCCAATGGTACAAGCACACTTCCCCCCAGGGCTTCCACTTCGGTATCAGTCCCTACTCTCTCTGGAGACAGCAGAGACCCACAGCCTCAGGAGCCACCAGCTGGTGGCCCCCACTCTTCCGGGGCATCCCCAGAATGTCCTTTTGAGGAGCCCCCACAGAAGAGAGTATGCAAGAGGAAGCATATCGACTCCCAGGATGAGTCTCTGACATTGGACACTGACCTCGATGAGTCGGAGGGGTCCCCTAAGTCATCCTCTGATGATGTCTCTTTTGTGGACATTCTAGAGATCCTTAAACAGAGGTGTGACTGGCCCACTGTCAACTCTTCTGATGAGGAGTCAGTGTACCTGAAGGCTTTCGGGTCTCAACCTTCTGCCGCTTAGGTGTCTCCACCTTTTGACAAGCTAATGGATCTGGTTAGTCCGAAGGTGTGGGATACTCCCGATGCCATGGAGCCAGTACCTAGAAGACCAAATAAGTTCCTGTCTGCCCCTTCTGGAAAAGAGTTCTTGTCTAAGGGCATTCCCGTAGATGCCATGGTGGTGGCGGCAGCCACGAAAAAGGAGTTGGCGGAGACTTCTTCCTCTGTACATCTGCCAAACAAGGAGTCTCGACTGATGGACAGTTTTGTGAAGCGTGTATTTAGTTCAGCGGCCTTTACACTTCGATCCCTGAACTATCTTACCCATTTCCCGAGGTTGCAGAGGGATCTCCTCAAGGAGTTAGGAGATTCCATACAGGGTGCTTGTCCTGAGGGAGTCCCGGATAGGATCTCTGCTCAGTTGTCCACCCTAAATTCCATAGTTAACTCTTCCATGCGGCTCATATCTCATGCGGCTGATGGAGCAAGCAGAGCAGCGGGTTCAGGAGTTGCCCTTAGGCGCCACTCCTGGATGCGCTTGTGTAATTTTGCAGAGCCGTTTAAGTCCACCTTCACCAACACCCCATTTGACGGTTCCTCCTTGTTTGGTTCCAAGGTGAAAGATACTCTCAGTGTGAACAGGAAGGAAAGACTCTCTCTGCCGTGGGAGTCCGTTTTACCGTCCCCTCTCGACCATACCCCAAAGGTCAAAGGGGAGGTAAGATGTTGTTCAAAAAGTCTCAGAGGGTCTTTCCAGACACACAGAGTGAATCCTCCTTCAGAGACAGAGGAGGAGGAAATGGTAGATGTTGACCTAGAGGCAGGTGCGGTCCGCAGTATCAGCAAGGCCGTGGTTCCTTTCGAGGGCGGCCTTATCAGTGCTCCTGATGTGGGGCCCAACTGCGTTTCTCTGGGGCCAGTTGGGGGTCGAATCTCTTTGTATCCAGAAGCCTGGCTAAATTTAACCCAAGACAAGTGGGTACAAAGAGTTGATGTCCTTCATGGATGCATCTGCAGTCATAACAACTGGGTTGTCCTGTCGTCAGGCAGCCCTGCAGTCGGCCGGATTCCAAAGTCCGGGTCCGGCTTCGGCTGATGTCGCACTCCACCCGACGTCATCACTGTTGGTCTTCGGGTATAAAAGCATCAGCCGACGCCATTTTCCTCAGTCTTTCTTGCCGCGTGGCCAAGCAGAAGCTGTTCGCAAGTGCCGGTCGGTCGGATCCAGAGATTACTTCTACCGAATACTACTTGAAGACTTCTAAAGCTAAGTACCCGTTGGGGACTCTTTCTTGCCTCAGCCGATGTCAGAAAAAGTTAACAATTGTTTAACCTGTGGGAAACAAATACCTCATAAAGATTTCCACTCTTACTGTCTGCCTTGTTTAGGCCCAGCCCACGACGTAGCAGCCTGTTCGGCCTGTGCTTCTTTCAACCGACGAGCGCTTAGGCCGGTCGGAGTTTGCAGAACAGTTTTTGGTTCTGAATTTGCGTACATTATGCCGTCGGATCCTCCGACTACCCAATCTACCAAAAAACGCAAAGAAAAAGACCGACACTCGCGGTCCGCGGTTTCGGCTGAAACCATGGTTAAGCAAACCGCGAGTGTCTCGGTTTCGGCCGAAACCGAGAACTGATCAAAGTACAGCTGAACCTATTCCTACAACTGAGGCCCCTGCTACAACTCTTGAATCGACCTCAGAAATTTTACCCACTACGGTGGTTGACTTATCAGACACCATCCCCTTGGATGTCTCTACCCCAGCACGTGGTGCTGCTAGGCCTCCAGCAGCCATGTCCATTAAGGCCTTCGCCAGGGCTAAAGCAGCCAAGACTACTAAGACAGTGCCTGTTAAACCCCCCACATCCAGGCCCTCTTCTAGTTCTCAAATGCTTACTTTGGCAGAAGATTTAATTTCTTTAATTAGAGGATCTCAATCTCACCCAGACAGGGCCTCTCAGCCCCCAGAGAAGAGACCTAGGGCAGAGCCCCCTGAGCCAGTGTCTTCGGATAATTCTGCTGATGAATCAGACATAACTGACCAGCCAGAGGCTCCCTTCTCCAATTTTGAAGATTCTGATGCTGAAGAATCCATTCCAGCTGCTTCCCCACCAGAAGAATTCTCTTTTGGGGAAACCTTGCATGCCATGCGAGAACAGTTCCAATGGCAGCAACAGGATTTCTCAGACTCCAGAAAAAGACTTAGGACTTTTCTGCACCTCCCACAGCACAGGCCCTTAGCTATACCTCCTGTTCTCTCTGTGGTGGATGATGCTTTCAATGATACAATACCAAGAGTTTATGCTTGATCAGTTAACTAAAAAACTAACCACTGATGAATCTCTTGATAAGAAATATGTATTAGAGATGGTAAATAACATACAACAGGTTAGCAACCATTCCTTAAAATGTGGCTATGATGCACTGGAGGCTTCATTTAGATCAGCCATGACTGGCACAGTGATAAGAAGGCATGCATGGCTAAAGGAACAAGCTTTACCGGATCATGTTAAAGCTAAGTTGCTAGATGCTCCTATGGACAAGACAAGTTTGTTTGGTACACCTGCCCAGCAGGTTATGAAGAAAATGGAAGAAAAGGCAAAATCAGTTCAAACTGTTAAAGGTTTCTTGCAGGTTCAACCCCCAAGGTTTAGCAGGAACTGGCCTGCCAAAAATTGGTCCTTTCCTGACTCCACAAAATTTCAAAGAGGCAGGAATAGACGTTCCAGAGGCAGAAACCAATCCAGAGGAGGTGCCTACAGAGGACGACAGTGGCAAGGTAACAACAGAGGCACAGACACAGCCACTGCCACTACATCAGCACAACCACAGTGACTTAACACTAAATCCGCCTACCAGGGAACAAATAGCAGCTCCTCTAGGCGGAAAGTTAACCTTATTTTCAAAGAACTGGCACTACATAACAAAAGACAAGTGGATTTTACAAACCATAGATCAAGGTTACTGGTTTCACTTCCACACTTTACCAGTCAAAAGAGGAATGCCAAATCTACCTCCAAATCAAAAAACAGAGGCTCTACGCCAGATAATGGAGTTAGCAAACATGAGAGCTGTGGAAAGAGTGCCAGCAGCAGAGCAAGGAAAGGGGTTCTATTCCAGACTATTCCTAGTTCCAAGAAAGGAAAAAAGTTGGAGACCAATTCTCGACCTGTCCACCTTAAATACATACATCATTGTCCCAAAATTCAAAATGCTGACCCTACAGCAACTTCTTCCCATGCTGGGCAAGGAGTCTTGGCTGGTAACTCTAGATCTCAAGGAGGCATACCTGCACGTCCCCATTCGACCAATCTGCAGAAGATACCTCAGATTTCTTGCAGGATCAGAGCACTATCAATTCTCAGCATTGCCCTTTGGCTTATCTACTGCGCCCAGAGTATTCACAAAATGCCTGGCATCAGTAATCGCCCATTGCAGACTACAGGGAATTCAAATTTACCCATACCTGGACGACTGCCTGCTACAAGGGACAACAAAAGCAAGCTGACAACAGATTTACAAAGGGTCATTTACTTGCTACAAGCACTGGGATACACAGTCAATTTACAAAAGTCAAGGCTGATACCATCCCAAACAAGGACATTCTTGGGCGGAATTGGACACAGTAAAACAAATGGCATTCCTGACTACAGAAAAACAAAAAGAACTTCCTCTTTACTTCTTGGCACTAACAAAACTGAACAAGTTAACAGCAAGGAAAGTTCTGCAGGCCTTGGGCTTCATGGCATCATGCATAATCTTGGTTCCATTTGCCAGACTACATATGAGGAAACTACAGTGGTACCTAAAGAATTTATGGTCCCAACACAGACACAGTCTAGAAACAGAAATCCCACTAATTCCATGCTTAAAACAGGAGTTCCTATGGTGGGCTCAGGCATGCCAGTCAAACCCAGGCCTACCCTTTCGCAGATGTCAAGCAAGCCAGACCATCACAACAGGCGCTTCAGAGCTAGGATGGCGGGCCCACATGCTGGACAAACGCGTGCAAGGATTGTGGACACAGGATCAACTTCACCTGCACATCAATCTAAAAGAAATGCTGGCAGTAAAACTGGCAATCCAAAAGTTCAAACCATTTCTCAAAGAGGGCCAGTTGATGATAAGGACAGACAACACCACAGTCATGTGGTACATCAACAAGCAGGGAGGCACTCATTCATACCCCCTATGCAGAATGACCTTGGAGCTGTGGACCCTGGCACTCAGCTACAACATCCAGTTACAGGCGATATTTGTACCGGGGAAAGACAATACTCTAGCAGACATATTAAGCAGAACCACTTCGGATGCCCACGAATGGAAGCTGCACCCGGACATCTTCAACACCATCTCAAAGAAATGGGGAATGCCACAGATAGACCTATTCGCATCACCTCTCAATCACCAGCTCAGAAAATTCTGCACAAGGACATTCCACCCACTAGCATGGAAAGTGGACTCGCTCTCCTTCAACTGGAAAGGCCTAACAGCATATGCATTCCCACCTCTTCCCTTGATACACAAGGTACTACTAAAAATCAAGGAAGAACGTCCAAGGATAATCCTGATAGCTCCAAACTGGCCAAGACAGCACTGGTACCCACTACTGAGGAGCATGTCTCGAACAATATGTGGCCAATACCCTGATGCCTTTGATGTTAACTCAGAACAACTACAGCATCATACATCCAAACCTAAAAACGTTGCAACTGACTGCATGGAACATCACATAGCAGCAGCTAATCCAGAACTTTCCCAAAGAGTTAAAGACATTATTCTTGAAGCACGCAGACCTTCAACAAGAAGGAACTATGCTGGAAAATGGAAAAGGTTTGTCATTTGGAGTTCGGAAAGAGGAAAAGATGTGTCAAACATAGATATGCCTAACATTCTGGAGTATCTGGCCGAACTTCTTCATTCAGGCCTGCCCTACTCCTCCATCAAGATACATGCATCAGCTATTTCAGCAGAATACAGTTTTGATCCACCTGTTTATTCGCACCCTTTGCTCAGGCAGTTCCTCAGAGGAATCAAGAATGTAAAACCTCCAAGGAAACCACCATTACCAGCTTGGGATTTAAATTTTGTGCTAGAAAAGTTGACACTATCACCCTTTGAACCAGCAGCAACAGCAGACCTACAACACCTGTCATGGAAAACTGCTTTCCTACTGGCAATTACTTCAGCAAGAAGGGTTTCAGAACTACAGGCCTTAATGGCAGTGCAACCCTTCCTAATCTTCCACCAAGATAGAGTGTCCATGAGGACTAATCCTACATTTATGCCCAAGGTGGTATCCAGAGTGTCTTTAAACCAGGCAATCCACCTACCTACCTTCTTTCCCAACCCACAAAACAGAGGGAAAGAATACTGCATACCTTGGATGTACATAGACAGCTACGCTACTACTTGGACAGAACAAAAATAGCAGAAAGACTGACCAACTTTCTGAAGCCTATGCAACAGGAAGGGAAGGAAAAGCTATTTCCAAACAGACAATCTCCAAATGGATAGGAAATTGCATACGATTCTGTTACTCCTTCCATGGAAAACCAATCCCACAGAACATAAGACCTCATTCTACAAGGGCAACAGCCACTACCACAGCCTTCTTACGAGGAGTGGCAACCAAAGACATTATTGAGGCGGCTACTTGGACCTCCGTGCATACATTTGCCAAGCATTATAATTTGCCTCTATATTCCAGATCCCGAGCAGGGTTTGCCACTGCTGTACTGCAAGGGATCCTAAACACACCATAATCTACTTTTATCCTCCTCCCTAGTTGGCTATGGTATTCTACCCAGTTGTTATGACTGCAGATGCATCCATGAAGGACATAGTACAGTTTTGTACCTACCATAAATGTAGATGTCCGAACTGGATAGCATCTGCAGTCAGGATTACCCTCCCTCCTTCCCCTCTGTGGTACTCCTAGGGTGTTTACCCTCCTAATAGCTAGCTCTTGGGGGGGAGTCTTTTATGGTGTATTTGTTTGTATATATGTACATACATGCTTATTGTTGTGTTTACCTCTATCTATTTGGAAGCATTGGCATCTATCCAAATTTTAGCCTGCAAGAGGGCTACTGGCATCTGGGGCAAGAAACACTGAGGAAAATGGCGTCGGCTGATGCTTTTATACCCGAAGACCAACAGTGATGACGTCGGGTGGAGTGCGACATCAGTCGAAGCCGGACCCGGACTTTGGAATCCGGCCGACTGCAGGGCTGCCTGACGACAGGACAACCCAGTTGTTATGACTGCAGATGCTATCCAGTTCGGACATCTACATTTATGGTAGGTACAAAACTGTACTTTACCAGCAGATATATCTGGCTTCCTTTTTTTGGAGGAGAGCATCTTGGTTCTATTTGGCATGGCATGATTCATGCAAGAGTGGATGTGCTCGTACAGTGCCTTAGTGTAGGACTCAGCAGTCGAACCTTCAGTTCGCGTCTGTTTGGGTGTCATGAAGTTTGTAACGTTTGACTTGAGTAGCATGAAGTTGGCTTTGGAGAAGTCTTTTATGGAGGGTTCCTTACTGGGGGGTGGGGGTGGGATGTGGCTGTCAAGGGTGATTAGCTTATGGTCTGACCTGACCGAGGGGGGTGACCATAGGTGTGGAGCATCAATTTTCCCATGTTGGTAATGACCAGGTCTAGGATATTGGAGCCCCTGGTGGGACTATGGATTTAGTTGATCCAGGGCATTGGAATTTATGAATTTCAAGAACTGTTGGGCAAAGGTGTTGGTACGCGAGTAGTTTTCCCAGTTAATGGCAGGGTAGTTGAAATCACCCAGTATTAGGGTGTTTGGTTGTACATTAATATTATCCAGTATGTTTAGAAAGGTGTAGTGAGAATCTTGGGGCATGGTGGGAGATCTGTAGCAAGCTACAATTTGGATTGCAGTCTTACCTAGTGTTAGTTACACCTGGAGAGTTTCGGACGCATTGTGTTGGGCAACTAACGTGGTGGTGTGAATATCCTTGGTGAATATGGACACTCCTCCACTTTTAGTGTTTCGATCCTGGTTTGGTGGCCAAAAAGTGTGATAAGAGTTGTAGCCTGGTATTGCAGGGGTGCTCTCTGGAGCCTTGAACCAGGTCTCAGTTACTGCACAGATATCGATGTTCTCCATTTTTAGGAGTGCCTCGAGAGAGTGCATTTTGAGGTTTAGACTTCTAGCATTGAGTATCATTACCTTCAGATTTTGCATGCTTGTACCTGTTACTGGTTTTGTCCTTTGAACTTTTCCTAAAAAAGGCGCTATAGGGGTGGCAAGAGCCTTAGCCAGTAACCTGAATCCCAGGGGTGACAGGTGCAGACCATCTCTGGCGAAGCATCGTGGTCTATCCATGTCGTCCCAGAGAGACAGATACTGGATCCCCTTTGAATGACACCAGAAGCTTAGCCAGTTGTTGAAGTCGATCATTTTGTCCTTATATTGTGGTATCATTGTGAGCGAAGGTAGGATGCTGCTCAGGGCTAGGGTCATACCTGCCGGGCCACATCATCTGAGGATTTCATTCTAATCCTGCTGTATTCTCAGAAAACTAGCCAATACACCATCACCTCTAGCTCTCATCTTCTACCATGAAGCTACTCCATTCCCTTGCAGACTCCATTTCCTTTGCCACTCCAAAGCCCTCCGAACCAAACAGGATCTCAGATTTGCAGACTCATAGTTGTAGGAAGTCTTGTTCTGCATTTTGTGAAAATTGCATGTCCCTGTGAACTAATTGTGGTCTTAGAAATGTCATTAAAGTAATCCATTCAACTCCCCATTTTTCCTTTATGGGCACAGTACAGAACAGATGCCTGTCATGCCCACTCAGTTAAAGTGTTAACTTGGGAGAGTGCAGGAGTTCAGGAAGAGGGACAGTTTCTTGTCTCCTTTGGTCTAGGTTGAACGAGTCTGCCATTGGCTGAGCAAACCTTGCTCAACTAGATCGCTACTTTATTTTTCTTTTCCCATCAGATGACCAAAACGTGTTTGTCTGATGCTGTTGAAGGTCAGACCACGGAGTTGGGTACTGCTTCTAGTGCCTAATGTGTCCATTGTGGGCGCTTTTGCCATTGTCACAAGTTTCTTTAGACTGATTAAGCTGATGTCTAAAACAGATTATATGATGGAAGTGTTTATTGTTGTTTGTGGGGTTTTTAATCAAGTAAAAGTTTTATTCAGTTTTTCTCCTTTCTTTTTTTTGTTTAAAGTTTCATTGGTAGTTCCCACTTTTCTAATTGTTACTGCTTGGACCATGATTTTTGCACTACGGTTAACCAATACTCTTCCATCAGAACCTTTGCTCTTTAGCCTTCTGGCACCTGTTTCCCTGACAGTCTAAATGTTTACAGGTCAGAATTATTCCCAACAGATGCTTTCTTCATATGGCCTCTGAAGTCTCGTGTGCGAGAGAAATATGCTTGCATTACCACTTGACATATGTGAAGACCCACTGCAGCCTGTTCATTACTCTGCTACTGTCCACATGTCTTGATGTATTTTTCATTTGCTGCAGTGGACATCCTTTCCTGTAACTTGGACAGATATGCTATTTTATAAATCACTAATGTGTACTTTTTTAAGATAAATATGAGTAGAAATTAAGAGGAGCTGGAAATGCTCTCCTAGCCTAACACATAATGTCATGGCCCACACATGAATCGTGTATCTCTGTGCTGCAGAAGGTGGTGATTTCAAAATGTTTATCTTGCTGGATATCTCTGAAAGGAAATTCCAGCATAACCATTACAGAAGGGCCTTTTTTGCATGTCATTTGTATGGTAAGGACGTGTTTGTTGTTTTTATTGTTTGCTAGCTTCTTTTAAATGGTATTGTGTGTCATGCTATTTAACTTTTACATTGTTTGGTGATCAGCTTTACAGTGTTTTGTTTTGCTGCTATGATCATGATTTTTGTTTATTCTTCTGCCCTTTTTCTCATCTGTGGGTTAAATTGAGTTCTGTTTGAATTGTAATACCCTTTTCCAGGCTTTCAGCAGTGTGGAGTAGAATGGATTGACAAAGTCAGCTGAATCTGTTTGGCCTAATAGGGTCCCAATCCCTGAGGAAGGGCTACCACAGGCTTTGACAGAGTCATTATGCCTTTATGGCCTTTTGATTTTTCTAAGAGACAACATGGAAGTGGGAGGCATTTTCCCCTACGTGTAGTCCTGCTTCTGCAGTATGTGCAAGTCCAGACTATATATCCCTTCGTGCACTGCACTAGTGTCTAGTTCAATGTTAACTGGAGCTTCATATCTCTTGTATGGCAGTGTTAACAAAACTGAGTTTTATTTTCATATTGCTCCATTTACTCTTGTGGAACATAAGACCAGGTTTCACTTGTAAACTGATATATACTGATTTTTTTGCTTCTGTTCCTGACTTGAAATATTTGATAGACTGCATCACAGTGACTGGTAACAAATCTCAGCCAGTATGAAAACAGATATTGTGAGAAGTAACATCTGATCTAGTAATCATCTGTTGCAGTATTCTTAACTTGAGGGAGTTGTATGCCCTAAGTGACCAAACGTTGACCAGTATCCAAAAGTCTTTCACTGCTGTAGGATGCATGGTACGTCGCACATAGGCTGCTGTCATACGTCGGCCGGCACTATTAGGTTTTACCTCATATCATGCGTTCCGGCCCCAAAACCTGGACCACACCACAAAAGGAGGGGGTGTATCCATATTCATAAAGGATACCCACACCTCCAGGTTGGTGGCAACGCACAAACCATCCAGGTGCAACTAACCATAGGCAAAACTGCTCTACAAATTGTAGCATGCTACAGGCCACCCTCTCAAACTCAGGAACCCCACACAGCCTTCCTGAAGACACTGGAGGGTATAAATGTATCTCCAAACACCATCATATTGGGTGACTTCAACTACCCGAATATAGACTGGGAACATTACTCAAGCCCTAACTTTCTAGCCCAACGGTTCCTGGAGTTCATAAATTCAAATGCCATGGAACAGCTAGTCACTGTTCCCACAAGAGGAGAAAATATACTAGATCTCATTATCAACACCGGAAGTATATCCCTCATTGGTGAGATCTGATCATAAACTAATCTCACTGGAAATCCACATCCCGCCCCCACCCCAAACAAAAAAGACCACAGTGAAGAACTTTTCTAAAGCAAACTTCACACTACTCAAGACTGGTGTGGTATCCTTCAAGGCCCCTGAGCCAGTGGAAACCACAACCCAAGCTGCGGAAGCCCTTACAAATGCCTTCTATGAACACCTCCAGGACTGCATGGATCAGGCAATCCCAAATAAAACCAAGACTCTTTCCACAAAGGGCAAGCGTCCAGTCTGGTGGACCCCAGCCATTAACAAACTTTACAATAAGAGGAGAAAGCTATTACATGATAGAACAAAATCCATAAAAGGAAGTCACCCCTGATCATTATTAGTAAAAAATACGAGCACTCATAAAATCAACTAAGGCCAATTTTGAGAGAAAATTGCCATGGATTCAAAGGACAATCATAAGGCCTTTTTCAGCTATGTTAGGAACCTGGGTGGAAACTCCCAGATATGCTCAGAATTAGTCCAAAATGATACAAAAATCACTGAACCCACAGACATTGCCAACATACTGGCAGACAGGTTCAGTGCAAACTTCACTCCCCTCTCCCCCCCTAAAGGAGAGATAACTATCCCAGCCGAGTGTAGCCTCCCAGACATCTCAAATGCGCAGGTGAAAGCTGCTCTCTCTAAAGCTAAAAACACAGCATCAATGGGACGGATGGTGTCCCGGCTGTGTGCTACACGAACTAAATGAGGAATTAAACCCGCACATAAGGCAGCTGTTTAATCTCAGCCTTACCACAGGATACGTGCCCAAGGAGTGGCGTACGGCAACTGTGGTCCCATTCCACAAAGGCGGTGCCTCTACGGACCCTGGTAATTACCGCCCCATAAGCTTAACAAGTCTAGTCTGCAAAGCTATGGAGAGGATCATAATGGAGCTCATAAACAAAGATATAGGGGACTTGCAGACATTGGACCCAACCCAGTTTGGCGTCAAGGGAAGATCATGCCTTTTGAACTTGGTGACTTCTTGAAACCGTCACCAAGGCCATTGATGAGGAAAGGCAGTCCATACAGCCTACCTTGACCTTGCAAAGGCTTCGACACAATACCCCACTCGGGTATTGTAGAAAAACTTACCAGCTTAAATGTAAACCCATATGTCACAAGATGGGTTGCAAACTGGCTTAAGGACAGAACCCACAGGGTTAGAGTTGCTGGCTATGTCAGACTCCAAGCAGGTCACAAGTAGTGTCCCACAGGGCTCGGTCCTTGGCCCCCTATTGTTCGGCATCTACTTCTCAGAAGTACAGGCCAACATGGGAGGATTTTGGCTGACAAAGTTTGCTGACGACTGCAAACTGGGCCATAGTGGAAAGTGCATCGGACACGGATATCCTTCAGAAGGGACTCACGGAAACAGATAGCTGGTGCCAGAGCCATGGCCTGAAGTTAAACGCCAAAAAATGTATAGTCATACCCTTTGGGAAAAACAAGGTAACCCCAAGCTACCATATAGGTGGCAATCCACTAAGCACAGAAGAGGTTATCAGGGACCTGGGGACCCAGGTTGACAGTGGCCTTTCTTTTGACACACGTTGCTAAAGTGGTTAGAAAGACCTTCTACATTGCCCACCTGATCATGAAGGGATTCACATCCAGATCTAGTGAGGTCATTGTTCCCCTGTACTCTTCACTTATCAGACCAATGAATCGAGTACAATGCCCTATTCGGGATGTATCTCACCCGACATCTGCAGCAATTGGAGAGACCCCAAAAGTTCCTCACCAAAAGGATAAAGGGACTCCAAAATCTGTCATATGCTGCCAGATTGAAGAAACTCCAGCTCTATTCAGTTACATACCGTCTGCTCAGAAGTGACATGTGCCTGACATACAAGGCCATGTCCAACCCGGAATTAATGGACATGCTCCACCTCAAAAAATCCAAATCCACCAAAACCACTAGAGCAAGCAACTTAAACCTTAGCACGGATATAAATAGGACGTGCTGGAGGGATAGATTTATCACTCAGAGACTCCCTATGCTGTGGAATAAAATCCTGGTCCATGTGAAACAGAGCACCTCGCTGGCTCTGTTCAAGAGAAATCTTAACCTGTGGATGGGAGATCGTAGGTTTATCCCGGGAATCATCTCTGTGTCACTGCTGGCAGAGGCACAGCAAACTAATGGGCACAGTATTTTTTCATATAAGGGGTGGCTTAAGCCACAAAAATTTGGGCTAGGCTTATAAATGCTTTAGGGCAGATAGCCTAGTATAAACCTATGAACCTATAAAAGATCCCAGATGTTCCACCCAATCACAGGGATCAGGCAACTTTGGAGATCAACAAGTTGCTCTCAGAAAGAGTCATCCAGCCCATGCCAGCAGACCAGATAGGATCTGGAACTTACTCCAGGTTCTTTTTAGTCCCAAAACAAACCGGAGACTGGAGGCCAATATTGGACCTCAGCAGATTAAACAAATCTGTGAAAAAGAACAGGTTTCAGATGGTAACACTGCAGTCGATACTCCCGTTGTTAGTGAAAGAGTATTGGATGTTCTCTCTAGATCTCCAAGGCACCTACTACCATATAAAAATGGACAAGGTGTCAAGGAGGTATCTGCACTTCCGACTGGGAGCCAGCCATTATCAGTTTCGTGCTCTGCCCTTTGGTCTCACCACAGCCCCCAGGGTGTTCACCAAATGCATGGCAGTAGTGACAGCTCACCTGAGACATCAGGGATTCCAGGTGTTTCCGTATTTGGAAGACTGGCTCCTGAATGCCCCCACCAGACATCTACTTCTCCACAATAGGGACATCACCATCCAGCTTTGTGCTCAACTAGGGATCTCCATAAACTGGGAAAAATCTGCATTACTGCCCTTGCAATCTGTGATTTTTATAGGCGCAGAGGTAGACACAGTGGATATGACAGTTCGTCTTCCCGCCGAAAGAGCACAAAACCTCATCTCACAAGTTCAGCGACTTCTCCCACTTCGGAAGGTCAAAGCAAAGTGGATTCTTCAATTTCTTGGAACGATGGCCTCAACTATTCTGTTAATACCTCTAGCCAGGTTGCATATGAGAATCCTTCAATGGCTCGTGTTCTCCCAGTGGTCGTTCCAATATGTACCGCTGAATAACTCTATTCTGCTTACAGAATCATGCAAAAAGGACCTTCGCTGGTGGATAGCCCCCAACAATTTGTTCACGGGAGCTCCCTTTGTGCCTGCCCAACCCATTGCCACTGTGACCACGGATGCCTCCCAGGTCGGGTGGGGGGGGCATTATCTGGGCAGGATGGTCCACGGCACATGGCAAGAACACGAGGCTCATCTGCACATCAACGTTGTGGAGATGAGAGTGTTGCTTCTGGCATTGCAAGCACTTCAGGACCTTCTTCCTCCATGGATGATTGCGATACAATCAGACAACATGTCGGTTGTGTGGTATATCAACAAAGAGGGCAGTACCAGATCTTACCCACTCTGTCGAGAGGCCATGCGAGTTTGGGAATGGGCGATTTCTTCCCAGCACTTTCTGGTGGCAACGCACATTCCGGGAACAACCAATGTGATAGCCGACAAGCTGAGTCGGGCAATCCTACTGCCCCACGAGTGGTCTCTGAAATGGGAAATAGTGGAACAGATTTTCCTAAAATGGGGACAACCTTGCTGCGACCTTTTTGCCAGTCCAGTCAATGCCAAGTGCAGCAGTTATTTTTCCCTAATTCCCCCTCCGGGGGAAGCACCCAGAGATGCTCTGGTACACGATTGGCCCACTGGACTTCTCTATGCCTTTCCTCCTTTTCCTCTTATCCCCAAAGTGATACAGAAAGCCAACCAACTGGGAAGCAAGTTGATCCTCATTGCTCCTTACTGGCCTCATCAGGTCTGGTTTTCCTTCCTCGAGCCTCTTCTCCTGGACGATCCTTGGATCCTGGACCCAGTTCCAGATCTATTGACCCACATGTCGGGTTCGCTACACCCCTCTGTCCACACCCTCAAATTGACAGCTGGGCTGATCCAGTTCCATCTCTAGTCAGGCTTCATGATGTTTCATCATCAGTGTCCCATATTCTTTTATCCTCACACAAACCATCAACCAGAAGGCTGTATGACAGTAAGTGGAAAAGGTTTTCTATTTGGGCACAGAAAATGAATGTGGATCGTTACACCACTGCCGTTCCCATAATTCTGGAATTCATTTCGGAGATTTTTCAGCAGGGATCTGCCGCAGCCACCATCAAAGTACAATTGGCAGCTATTTCACATTTTTATTTGGGATCTCCAAATGTTAAACTTATGTCGCATAAGTTATGTAAAACATTCTTGAGAGGAGCCACCTTGCTGAGACCACCTTTACAGGAACCTGTGGCTTCTTGGGACTTAAATTTTGTGTTGTCCAAACTAACATCCTCTCCTTTTGAACTGTCTCATTCAGTTTCCTTAAAGTACTTGCCTTGAAAGACTTTGTTTTTGGTAGCTATTACATCACCAGACGTTTTGATGAGCTACATGCCCTGTCTATTAAACCACCTTATTTAGTTTTTCATAAAGACAGGGTCTCTTTACATACCAATCCTTCGTTTATCCCCAGAGTTTGTTCTTCTGCCACATTGAACAAGTCCATTGAACTCCCAGTCTTCTTTCCCAATCATAGCAATGCAGCGGAATATCGTTTTCACCAGTTGGATGTTCACAGACAGCTGTGTTTCTATTTGCAACGGACCAAAGAATTTCGGAAGTCAGTCCAGCATTTCATTTCCTTTTCTGATTCCAGATTGGGTTTGCCAGTTTCTAAGGTGACATTGTTTAACTGGATTTCGAGTTGCATAGCTGTCATCTACAGCTCGGAGGGCAGACCCTTACCCCACAGGATCAAGGCTCACTCTGCCAGGTCTCTTTCTACCTCTGCAGCCTTCCAAGCCAGGGTACCAATTGATCATATCTGTGCAGCAGCTACGTGGGCTACCCCTCACACCTTTATTACTCATTATAATTGGATTTGGCTTCTAGGGGTAGAGCATCCTTTGGCTCCACGGTGCTCAGGAGTATCTTCCAATGAGCCACCCAAGAATAAGGCGCTAGGGACGCTGTCCCATATGTAAAAATGAAGGTAAGATTGGACTACCTAACATAAAGAAGTTATGTACTCACCATAGCATTCCATGTTGGTAGTCCATCTCACCCTTCATTTTTACCAACCCTCCCTCCTGCCCCCATCATGGAAGATTATAAATTTCCTGGTTGGCGACCCTTTAGTATTGGTTTGTTGGTTAAGAGTTTCTTTCTATCTCTTTCTATCGCTAGTGAGCAGCAAACAAGATCTGGGGATTGCACTGGTGCACCATGGGATACCTGCTTAGCCACGAGCCAACCAGAAGTCTTTGAGCTTGAAAATCTGCCGAGTCGAGCCGAGGATCGGCTCCGAACCCATATATAAAAATGAAGGGTGAGATGGACTACCAACATGGAACGTTATGGTGAGTACCTAACTTCTTTTTTAAATACTTGTCATGTGCAAAAAATCATCCAATGACAAAATGCTTCAAATAAATTATTTAAATAGCCACTGTGATGTTATGAAAATTTAAAAATACACTACAAAATTTTTTAACATTGCATATGTATAAAAACATGAAACTATATATATATATATATATATATATATATATATATATATATATATATATAATAGTCAGCAATAACAAACTACTACGCAGTGTTTCCTCAAATGAAGCCCATTTAGTGAACAGCTTGGCTCACTACACCAAAGCCTTTGAAACTGAAGAAAACACTTGATGTTAATAGTTTCATGTAGTCCTGGAGGGTAGTCTGTTCTTAAAAGCTATCTGCCATTTAGTTTCCCTATATTCTAATAAGGCTTGAAAATTACTCACCAAAGGACCACAAACTACTTTGTCTAAAACAAAGAATGTACATTTCTTAAAATTGTTACATAATAAAACATGTCGTGCCAGTGCATTATTCCTGTCTTTGTTTCTCACTGCCGACACATGTTCATAAATCCTTCTATTTAGTGACCTGATGGTCTTGCCAACATAAAAACTGGTACAGGAATTACATACTGCAAGATAAACATTGCCCACAGAATCACATGTAAACCTTTTCTTTGCCCAAATAACTTTCTTGAAATGTTTCAACTCAACAGAATCTGAATTGGCTATGTATCTACATTGCCTGCAATGACCACAAGCAAAAGTCCCAGTAGGGTCATTTACCCCATTGTGTGATGTCTTAAAAGTACTTTCAGGTATACTTCTTATGTTACATACCTTTTTATAAGTGAACAAAGGTTCAATACCCAGGACTTTTACCAATTCAGAATGTCCAAGCAACACCTTCCAATGTTCCTAAATAACACACCTAATAATGTCCATTCCATCTGAAATGGGCAATGTGAAGGCAAGCTCAAACACTTTGTTGTTTTGATTCACTCTATTTGCTACACTGAAATTGCCTCTCAAAAATGGGTCCAGCTGAACTGTCACTGAGAGTTATAACTTCAGCAACAATGTTATGTAACCAAAACAAATCATATCCCCTGGCTGTAGAAAATCCAGCCAGTTTGTTAAGCTCACCATCAAAAACAGAATCTTCACTGGTCAAACGACTCAATCTTACAAGTTGT